>NW_028247441.1:0-59139 GCF_964263255.1 Lissotriton vulgaris | reverse complement strand
CAATACATAATTTTTAGATGTGGTATAATTTTTTTTGTATTGTACTGAGGGACGTATCACATGTTCCCCAGCCCAAATGTAAAAAAACACTATGACTTTTCAAAACCACGGCAAGAGACTTGATTACCTTTGGAGGAGTAATAATTCCTCCACAGCATCTTTCACTGGTACTTGCATATTGCTAGCCCAGAGTCTTATCCAAAACATGAGCACTTTCAGGACAGCAAAGTGGGAAATAGGAATAGGAATAACTGGGAATATATATGATACAAACAAAAAAGAGAACAATATAAATAAAACTGATTATATTTTTATACAAATGATCTCTTTTGATATTCATTATTGTTTCTATATGCTGTTCTGTGCACTATACTGATATAGAGTTTTACCCCATGAGCTGGCATATAATATAAAAATTGTTTGCTACAGTTTTCTTTCTCAAATGCTTAGGACAAATCAAAACAGAAGCAGGGGGAATTCCCGGGCTGCTGGAGGCTTGGTTTGTTTGAGAACGTGTTGTGCTTTCTAGGAGTCTATGGAAGTAGCCTTGCCGTATTTGGGCTGCATTGGCTATGACTTAATATGGATATGATTCTTATGCCTTTATAAGGATATGATTTGTTATAACCACATATGGGCATAAATCGGGAATGTCTTAATTAGGGTCCTAGAAACATTCACAACACTATAATAAGGTGGTACTCATTTTTAGTAGTTTTGAGGGTCAGAGGGCATATGAGGGATTTTAAACCGGATGTATATATTAATAATCCTAACATGGATATCCCCTTTAAATGAGACCAAGTCAATACAGAGAATCTAGGCGCTTAATTTTACAAGCTAGTATCATCTTGACACAGGTCAACATTCCTCCCTCTGGCCTACCAGAGGGTGGCTGTCTTGCTTCTTAACTAAATGTGGAAAAACCCACCCTATGTATCTGTTCAGTAGACCAAGTTTCTTTGAACAGGCAGATGTGAAAGATATCCACTAATTCACCCCCACTCCAGATGGTTAATTTTAGAACCTAATTGTGCAATATTCCAGGATATGATGTTCAGCTGAGGGTCGGCAATAGGACTTCCCTGCAGTGAGTGTCTTATTTATGGGCTATCTCTGGTTGTATCTATGGTAGGAGCCATATTTTCAGGTGAGCTGACTGAGATGTAATTCACTATTTCTTTGGGGCTGAAATATATCTGTTCCTTCACATAAATGCCGGCCTGGGATGTGCCCTGGGCTGTCATAAGGATACATTACTAGACACTAGTCAATCTAATTTATCCAATTCTGTTAATGCCTCCTATCTATTGCTAGTTGCAAAAGGGGATTGCTCCTTCCTCATCTGCTCATACCGTGTTGGTCTGGCATTTTGTGTGTTTGCTGGCATGCAGGGCTTTAGATGTCTATAAAAGAAACCCAGCTGCATTATGCCTATCCCGTGGTCTGAACCCCATCTGGATTGGTTTCTCACACTCCTGATTATAGACCTTCCGATGTCTGGGTTTCGGCAATTTATCACAATACAGTCTCCATCAGTGGACTTGCATAGAGGACCAACCCAGCTTACTCTTCTGACCTTATTTTTCAATTGGCCTGTGGTTTCTTGTAAGCTGCCCTGAAGCGGTGCAACATTGATAAGGATTGCAACATATGGATAGCATTCAGGCGGTAGTTCAATTTTGGCCTCATTTGATGGTTCGTAAGAATAAGTCAGAACATTTGTCTGACCGAGAGGCTGTCTCACTGGTCCATCACCCTTTGAATTGATGTTCGGGCTCTGGGTTTTAGACCTAGATCTAACGCCAGCAAGCTCACTGCCACCTGTTTGGTTAGTAGACTCCAGTGCTCCGTTTTTAGGGCGAACTTCCCCAGAAGCAATCCCAGCCAACCATGCAGGATCTAGTTGTGTGTTTTTGTTATTTTGGTTACCCAACCTATTATGGGGACCTGCAAGATCATATGTTCTCCCTGTGGTGCAGTAGATTGAATGTAATGCTCTATCTTTTCCTACCCCTTCCAGAAGACATGTGACAGATTTAATTACATTTCCCACATTAGCTTCAAGCCTGTCAAGTCTAAACAGAATTGGTGAAAGATTTTTTGTTAATAATTCTTCGAACCGGTTTAATAAGGAGTCCATGTCTTGCAGAGGTGAAGCTCGGGCGGCAGGTTGAAGTTCTTACACAATAGCTGATGCTAAATGGGTGCTGTGGTAGTTCCTTGCAAAAAACATAGTTGATGGACAGAATGCAGAACAATGTCTTACATTCACCCCAGTACAAAGATCTGGGCCTAAATCCATCGTTTTTTTGCACTCGACACCACCCTAGGTCAGACAATGGCTATATGCAAATCAGCCTTGACCCTGTGCCTCATGGAAACAGTCTAGCCCGAACTACCAAGCCATGTCTTTCCTAGACCGGAATAAAGCATCCAAGGACCGGTTTCTGGCTATCAGCCTTCTTCAGCATGGATAGCTTGACTCCAGTGATGTGGAGAGCCTATGACTCACGTCTGAGCATACCCAGCCCACTCGGGGTGAAAATTGCAAAAAACACAGTTGATGGACAGAATGCAGAACAATGTCTTACATTCACCCCAGTACAAAGATCTGGGCCTAAATCCATCGTTTTTTTGCACTCCACACCACCCTAGGTCAGACAATGACTAAATGCAAATCAGCCTTGACCCTGTGCCTCATGGGAACAGTCCAGCCCGAACTACCAAGCCATGTCTTTCCTAGACCTGAATCAAGCATCCAAGTACCGGTTTCTGGCTATCAGCCTTCTTCAGCCTGGATAGCTTGCCTCCAGTGATGTGGAGATCCTGGGACTCACGTCTGAGCATGCCAGCCCACTCGGGGTGAAAATTGCAAAAAACACAGTTGATGGACAGATTGCAGAACAATGTCTTACGGTCACCCCAATACAAAGACCTGGGCCTAAATCCATCGTTTTTTTGCACTCCACACCGCCCTAGGCCAGACAATGGCTATATGCAAATCAGCCTTGACCCTGTGCCTCATGGGAACAGTCCAGCCCGAACTACCAAGCCATGTCTTTCCTAGACCGGAAACAAGCATCCAAGGACCGGTTTCTGGCTATCAGCCTTCTTCAGCCTGGATAGCTTGTCTCCAGTGATGTGGAGAGCCTGGGACTCACGTCCGAGGATACCCAGCCCACTCGGGGTGAAAATTGCAAAAAAACTGTTGATGGACAGAATGCAGAACAATGTCTTACAATCACCCCAGTACAAAGATCTGGGCCTAAATCCATCGTTTTATTGCACTCCACATGACCCTAGGTCAGACAATGGCTATATGCAAATCAGCCTTGACCCTGTGCCTCATGGGAACAGTCCAGCCCGAACTACCAAGCCATGTCTTTCCTAGACCGGAATCAAGCATACAAGGACCGGTTTCTGGCTATCAGCCTTCTTCAGCCTGGATAGCTTGACTCCAGTGAAGTGGAGAGCCTGGGACTCACCTCTGAGCATACCCAGCCCACTCGGGGTGAAAATTGCAAAAAACACAGTTGATGGACAGAATGCAGAACAATGTCTTACATTCACCCCAGTACAAAGATCTGGGCCTAAATCCATCGGTTTTTTTGAACTCCACACCACCCTAGGTCAGACAATGGCTATATGCAAATCAGCCTTGACCCTGTGCCTCATGGGAACAGTCCAGCCCAAACTACCAAGCCAAGTCTTTCCTAGACTAGAATCAAGCATCCAAGGACCGGTTTCTGGCTATCAGCCTTCTTCAGCCTGGATAGCTTGACTCCAGTGATGTGGAGAGCCTGGGACTCACGCCTGAGCATACCCATCCCACTCGGGGTGAAAATTGCAAAAAACACAGTTGATGGACAGAATGCAGAACAATGTCTTACATTCACCCCAGTACAAAGATCTGGGCCTAAATTCATCGTTTTTTTTGCACTCCACACCACCCTAGGTCAAACAATTGCTATATGCGAATCAGCCTTGACTCTGTGCCTCATGGGAACAGTCCAGCCCGAACTACCAAGCCATGTCTTTCCTAGACCGGAATCAAGCATCCAAGGACCGGTTTCTGGCTATCAGCCTTCTTCAGCCTGGATAGCTTGACTCCAGTGATGTGGAGAGCCTGGGACTCACTTCTGAGCATACCCAGCCCACTCGGGGTGAAAATTGCAAAAAACGCAGTTGATGGACAGAATGCAGAACAATGTCTTACATTCACCCCAGTACAAAGATCTGGGCCTAAATCCATCGTTTTTTTTGCACTCCACACCACCCTAGGTCAGACAATGGCTATATGCAAATCAGCCTTGACCCTGTGCCTCATGGGAATAGTCCAGCCCGAACTACGAAGCCATGTCTTTCCTAGACCGGAATCAAGCATCCAAGGACCGGTTTCTAGCTATCAGCCTTCTTCAGCCTGGATAGCTTGACTCCAGTGAAGTGGAGAGCCTGGGACTCACGTCTGAGCATACCCAGCCCACTCGGGGTGAAAATTGCAAAAAACGCAGTTGATGGACAGAATGCAGAACAATGTCTTACATTCACCCCAGTACAAAGATCTGGGCCTAAATCCATCGTTTTTTTTGCACTCCACACCACCCTAGGTCAAACAATGGCTATATGCAAATCAGCCTTGACCCTGTGCCTCATGGGAACAGTCCAGCCCGAACTACCAAGCCATGTCTTTCCTAGACCGGAGTCAAGCATCCAAGGACCAGTTTCTGGCTATCAGCCTACTTCAGCCTGGATAGCTTGACTCCAGTGATGTGGAGAGCCTGGGACTCACGTCTGAGCATACCCAGCCCACTCCGGGTGAAAATTGCAAAAAACACAGTTGATGGACAGAATGCAGAACAATGTCTTACATTCACCCCAGTACAAAGATCTGGGCCTAAATCCATCGTTTTTTTGCACTCCACACCACCCTAGGTCAGACAATGGCTATATGCAAATCAGCCTTGACCCTGTGCCTCATGGGAACAATCCAGCCCGAACTACCAAGCCATGTTTTTCCTAGACCAGAATCAAGCATCCAAGGACCGGTTTCTGGCTCACAGCCTTCTTCAGCCTGGATAGCTTGACTCCAGTGATGTGGAGAGCCTGGGAATCAAGTCTGAGCATACCCAGCCCACTCGGGGTGAAAAGTGCAAAAAACACAGTTGATGGACAGAATGCAGAACAATGTCTTACATTCAACACAGTACAAAGATCTGGGCCTAAATCCATCGTTTTTTTGCACTCCACACCACCCTAGGTCAGACAATGGCTATATGCAAATCAGCCTTGACCCTGTGCCTCATGGGAACAGTCCAGCCCGAACTACCAAGCCATGTCTTTCCTAGACTAGAATCAAGCATCCAAGGACCGGTTTCTGGCTATCAGCCTTCTTCAGCCTGGATAGCTTGACTCCAGTGATGTGGAGAGCCTGGGACTCACGTCTGAGCATACCCATCCCACTCGGGGTGAAAATTGCAAAAAACAAAGTTGATACACAGAATGCAGAACAATGTCTTACATTCACCCAGTACAAAGATCTGGGCCTAAATCCATCCTTTTTTGCACTCCACACCACCCTAGGTGAGACAATGGCTATATGCAAATCAGCCATGACCCTGTGCCTCATGGGAACAGTCCAGCCCCAACTACCAAGCCATGTCTTTCCTAGACCGGAATCAAGCATCCAAGGACCGGTTTCCGGCTATCAGCCTTCTTCAGCCTGGATAGCTTGACTCCAGTGATGTGGAGAGCCTGGGAATCACGTCTGAGCATTCCCAGCCCACTCGGGGTGAAAATTGCAAAAAACACAGTTGATGGACAGAATGCAGAACAATGTCTTACATTCACCCAAGTACAAAGATCTGGGCCTAAATCCATCGTTTTTTTGCACTCCACACCACCCTAGGTCAAACAATTGCTATATGCAAATTAGCCTTGACCCTGTGCCTCATGGGAATAGTCCAGCCCGAACTACCAAGCCATGTCTTTCCTAGACCGGAATCAAGCATCCAAGGACCGGTTTCTGGCTATCAGCCTTCTTCAGCCTGGATAGCTTGACTCCAGTGAAGTGGAGAGCCTGGGACTCACGTCTGAGCATACCCAGCCCACTCGGGGTGAAAATTGCAAAAAACACAGTTGATGGACAGAATGCAGAACAATGTCTTACATTCACCCAAGTACAAAGATCTGGGCCTAAATCCATCATTTTTTGCACTCCACACCACCCTAGGTCAGACAATGGCTATATGCAAATCAGCCTTGACCCTGTGCCTCATGGGAACAGTCCAGCCCGAACTACCAAGCCATGTCTTTCCTAGACCGGAATCAAGCATCCAAGGACCGGTTTCTGGCTATCAGCCTTCTTCAGCCTGGATAGCTTGACTCCAGTGATGTGGAGAGCCTGGGACTCACTTCTGAGCATACCCAGCCCATTCGGGGTGAAAACAGCAAAAAACACAGTTGATGGACAGAATGCAGAACAATGACTTACATTCACCCCAGTACAAAGATCTGGGCCTAAATCCATCGTTTTTTTGCACTCCACACCACCCTAGGTCAGACAATGGCTATATGCAAATCAGCCTTGACCCTGTGCCTCATGGGAATAGTCCAGCCCGAACTACCAAGCCATGTCTTTCCTAGACCGGAATCAAGCATCCAAGGACCGGTTTCTGGCTATCAGCCTTCTTCAGCCTGGATAGCTTGACTCCAGTGAAGTGGAGAGCCTGGGACTCACGTCTGAGCATACCCAGCCCACTCGGGGTGAAAATTGCAAAAAACACAGTTGATGGACAGAATGCAGAACAATGTCTTACATTCACCCCAGTACAAAGATCTGGGCCTAAATCCATCGTTTTTTTTGCACTCCACACCACCCTAGGTCAAACAATGGCTATATGCAAATCAGCCTTGACCCTGTGCCTCATGGGAACAGTCCAGCCCGAACTACCAAGCCATGTCTTTCCTAGACCGGAATCAAGCATACAAGGACCGGTTTCTAGCTATCAGCCTTCTTCAGCCTGGATAGCTTGACTCCAGTGAAGTGGAGAGCCTGGGACTCACCTCTGAGCATACCCAGCCCACTCGGGGTGAAAATTGCAAAAAACACAGTTGATGGACAGAATGCAGAACAATGTCTTACATTCACCCCAGTACAAAGATCTGGGCCTAAATCCATCGTTTTTTTGAACTCCACACCACCCTAGGTCAGACAATGGCTATATGCAAATCAGCCTTGACCCTGTGCCTCATGGGAACAGTCCAGCCCAAACTACCAAGCCAAGTCTTTCCTAGACTAGAATCAAGCATCCAAGGACCGGTTTCTGGCTATCAGCCTTCTTCAGCCTGGATAGCTTGACTCCAGTGATGTGGAGAGCCTGGGACTCACGCCTGAGCATACCCATCCCACTCGGGGTGAAAATTGCAAAAAACACAGTTGATGGACAGAATGCAGAACAATGTCTTACATTCACCCCAGTACAAAGATCTGGGCCTAAATTCATCGTTTTTTTTGCACTCCACACCACCCTAGGTCAAACAATTGCTATATGCGAATCAGCCTTGACTCTGTGCCTCATGGGAACAGTCCAGCCCGAACTACCAAGCCATGTCTTTCCTAGACCGGAATCAAGCATCCAAGGACCGGTTTCTGGCTATCAGCCTTCTTCAGCCTGGATAGCTTGACTCCAGTGATGTGGAGAGCCTGGGACTCACTTCTGAGCATACCCAGCCCATTCGGGGTGAAAACAGCAAAAAACACAGTTGATGGACAGAATGCAGAACAATGTCTTACATTCACCCCAGTACAAAGATCTGGGCCTAAATCCACCGTTTTTTGCACTCCACACCACCCTAGGTCAGACAATGGCTATATGCAAATCAGCCTTGACCCTGTGCCTCATGGGAAAAGTCCAGCTCGAACTACCAAGCCATGTCTTTCCTAGACCGGAATCAAGCATCCAAGGACCGGTTTCTGGCTATCAGCCTTCTTCAGCCTGGATAGCTTGACTCCAGTGAAGTGGAGAGCCTGGGACTCACTTCTGAGCATACCCAGCCCACTCGGGGTGAAAATTGCAAAAAACGCAGTTGATGGACAGAATGCAGAACAATGTCTTACATTCACCCCAGTACAAAGATCTGGGCCTAAATCCATCGTTTTTTTTGCACTCCACACCACCCTAGGTCAGACAATGGCTATATGCAAATCAGCCTTGACCCTGTGCCTCATGGGAATAGTCCAGCCCGAACTACCAAGCCATGTCTTTCCTAGACCGGAATCAAGCATCCAAGGACCGGTTTCTAGCTATCAGCCTTCTTCAGCCTGGATAGCTTGACTCCAGTGAAGTGGAGAGCCTGGGACTCACGTCTGAGCATACCCAGCCCACTCGGGGTGAAAATTGCAAAAAACGCAGTTGATGGACAGAATGCAGAACAATGTCTTACATTCACCCCAGTACAAAGATCTGGGCCTAAATCCATCGTTTTTTTTGCACTCCACACCACCCTAGGTCAAACAATGGCTATATGCAAATCAGCCTTGACCCTGTGCCTCATGGGAACAGTCCAGCCCGAACTACCAAGCCATGTCTTTCCTAGACCGGAGTCAAGCATCCAAGGACCAGTTTCTGGCTATCAGCCTACTTCAGCCTGGATAGCTTGACTCCAGTGATGTGGAGAGCCTGGGACTCACGTCTGAGCATACCCAGCCCACTCCGGGTGAAAATTGCAAAAAACACAGTTGATGGACAGAATGCAGAACAATGTCTTACATTCACCCCAGTACAAAGATCTGGGCCTAAATCCATCGTTTTTTTGCACTCCACACCACCCTAGGTCAGACAATGGCTATATGCAAATCAGCCTTGACCCTGTGCCTCATGGGAACAATCCAGCCCGAACTACCAAGCCATGTTTTTGCTAGACCAGAATCAAGCATCCAAGGACCGGTTTCTGGCTATCAGCCTTCTTCAGCCTGGATAGCTTGACTCCAGTGATGTGGAGAGCCTGGGAATCAAGTCTGAGCATACCCAGCCCACTCGGGGTGAAAAGTGCAAAAAACACAGTTGATGGACAGAATGCAGAACAATGTCTTACATTCAACACAGTACAAAGATCTGGGCCTAAATCCATCATTTTTTTGCACTCCACACCACCCTAGGTCAGACAATGGCTATATGCAAATCAGCCTTGACCCTGTGCCTCATGGGAACAGTCCAGCCCGAACTACCAAGCCATGTCTTTCCTAGACTAGAATCAAGCATCCAAGGACCGGTTTCTGGCTATCAGCCTTCTTCAGCCTGGATAGCTTGACTCCAGTGATGTGGAGAGCCTGGGACTCACGTCTGAGCATACCCATCCCACTCTGGGTGAAAATTGCAAAAAACAAAGTTGATACACAGAATGCAGAACAATGTCTTACATTCACCCAGTACAAAGATCTGGGCCTAAATCCATCCTTTTTTTGCACTCCACACCACCCTAGGTGAGACAATGGCTATATGCAAATCAGCCATGACCCTGTGCCTCATGGGAACAGTCCAGCCCCAACTACCAAGCCATGTCTTTCCTAGACCGGAATCAAGCATCCAAGGACCGGTTTCCGGCTATCAGCCTTCTTCAGCCTGGATAGCTTGACTCCAGTGATGTGGAGAGCCTGGGACTCACGTCTGAGCATTCCCAGCCCACTCGGGGTGAAAATTGCAAAAAACACAGTTGATGGACAGAATGCAGAACAATGTCTTACATTCACCCAAGTACAAAGATCTGGGCCTAAATCCATCGTTTTTTTGCACTCCACACCACCCTAGGTCAAACAATTGCTATATGCAAATTAGCCTTGACCCTGTGCCTCATGGGAATAGTCCAGCCCGAACTACCAAGCCATGTCTTTCCTAGACCGGAATCAAGCATCCAAGGACCGGTTTCTGGCTATCAGCCTTCTTCAGCCTGGATAGCTTGACTCCAGTGAAGTGGAGAGCCTGGGACTCACGTCTGAGCATACCCAGCCCACTCGAGGTGAAAATTGCAAAAAACACAGTTGATGGACAGAATGCAGAACAATGTCTTACATTCACCCAAGTACAAAGATCTGGGCCTAAATCCATCATTTTTTGCACTCCACACCACCCTAGGTCAGACAATGGCTATATGCAAATCAGCCTTGACCCTGTGCCTCATGGGAACAGTCCAGCCCGAACTACCAAGCCATGTCTTTCCTAGACCGGAATCAAGCATCCAAGGACCGGTTTCTGGCTATCAGCCTTCTTCAGCCTGGATAGCTTGACTCCAGTGATGTGGAGAGCCTGGGACTCACTTCTGAGCATACCCAGCCCATTCGGGGTGAAAACAGCAAAAAACACAGTTGATGGACAGAATGCAGAACAATGACTTACATTCACCCCAGTACAAAGATCTGGGCCTAAATCCATCGTTTTTTTGCACTCCACACCACCCTAGGTCAGACAATGGCTATATGCAAATCAGCCTTGACCCTGTGCCTCATGGGAATAGTCCAGCCCGAACTACCAAGCCATGTCTTTCCTAGACCGGAATCAAGCATCCAAGGACCGGTTTCTGGCTATCAGCCTTCTTCAGCCTGGATAGCTTGACTCCAGTGAAGTGGAGAGCCTGGGACTCACGTCTGAGCATACCCAGCCCACTCGGGGTGAAAATTGCAAAAAACACAGTTGATGGACAGAATGCAGAACAATGTCTTACATTCACCCCAGTACAAAGATCTGGGCCTAAATCCATCGTTTTTTTTGCACTCCACACCACCCTAGGTCAAACAATGGCTATATGCAAATCAGCCTTGACCCTGTGCCTCATGGGAACAGTCCAGCCCGAACTACCAAGCCATGTCTTTCCTAGACCGGAATCAAGCATACAAGGACCGGTTTTTAGCTATCAGCCTTCTTCAGCCTGGATAGCTTGACTCCAGTGAAGTGGAGAGCCTGGGACTCACCTCTGAGCATACCCAGCCCACTCGGGGTGAAAATTGCAAAAAACACAGTTGATGGACAGAATGCAGAACAATGTCTTACATTCACCCCAGTACAAAGATCTGGGCCTAAATCCATCGTTTTTTTGAACTCCACACCACCCTAGGTCAGACAATGGCTATATGCAAATCAGCCTTGACCCTGTGCCTCATGGGAACAGTCCAGCCCAAACTACCAAGCCAAGTCTTTCCTAGACTAGAATCAAGCATCCAAGGACCGGTTTCTGGCTATCAGCCTTCTTCAGCCTGGATAGCTTGACTCCAGTGATGTGGAGAGCCTGGGACTCACGCCTGAGCATACCCATCCCACTCGGGGTGAAAATTGCAAAAAACACAGTTGATGGACAGAATGCAGAACAATGTCTTACATTCACCCCAGTACAAAGATCTGGGCCTAAATTCATCGTTTTTTTTGCACTCCACACCACCCTAGGTCAAACAATTGCTATATGCGAATCAGCCTTGACTCTGTGCCTCATGGGAACAGTCCAGCCCGAACTACCAAGCCATGTCTTTCCTAGACCGGAATCAAGCATCCAAGGACCGGTTTCTGGCTATCAGCCTTCTTCAGCCTGGATAGCTTGACTCCAGTGATGTGGAGAGCCTGGGACTCACTTCTGAGCATACCCAGCCCATTCGGGGTGAAAACAGCAAAAAACACAGTTGATGGACAGAATGCAGAACAATGTCTTACATTCACCCCAGTACAAAGATCTGGGCCTAAATCCACCGTTTTTTGCACTCCACACCACCCTAGGTCAGACAATGGCTATATGCAAATCAGCCTTGACCCTGTGCCTCATGGGAAAAGTCCAGCTCGAACTACCAAGCCATGTCTTTCCTAGACCGGAATCAAGCATCCAAGGACCGGTTTCTGGCTATCAGCCTTCTTCAGCCTGGATAGCTTGACTCCAGTGAAGTGGAGAGCCTGGGACTCACGTCTGAGCATACCCAGCCCACTCGGGGTGAAAATTGCAAAAAACGCAGTTGATGGACAGAATGCAGAACAATGTCTTACATTCACCCCAGTACAAAGATCTGGGCCTAAATCCATCGTTTTTTTTGCACTCCACACCACCCTAGGTCAAACAATGGCTATATGCAAATCAGCCTTGACCCTGTGCCTCATGGGAACAGTCCAGCCCGAACTACCAAGCCATGTCTTTCCTAGACCGGAGTCAAGCATCCAAGGACCAGTTTCTGGCTATCAGCCTACTTCAGCCTGGATAGCTTGACTCCAGTGATGTGGAGAGCCTGGGACTCACGTCTGAGCATACCCAGCCCACTCCGGGTGAAAATTGCAAAAAACACAGTTGATGGACAGAATGCAGAACAATGTCTTACATTCACCCCAGTACAAAGATCTGGGCCTAAATCCATCGTTTCTTTGCACTCCACACCCCCCTAGGTCAGACAATGGCTATATGCAAATCAGCCTTGACCCTGTGCCTCATGGGAACAGTCCAGCCCGAACTACCAAGCCATGTTTTTCCTAGACCAGAATCAAGCATCCAAGGACCGGTTTCTGGCTATCAGCCTTCTTCAGCCTGGATAGCTTGACTCCAGTGATGTGGAGAGCCTGGGAATCAAGTCTGAGCATACCCAGCCCACTCGGGGTGAAAAGTGCAAAAAACACAGTTGATGGACAGAATGCAGAACAATGTCTTACATTCAACACAGTACAAAGATCTGGGCCTAAATCCATCGTTTTTTTGCACTCCACACCACCCTAGGTCAGACAATGGCTATATGCAAATCAGCCTTGACCCTGTGCCTCATGGGAACAGTCCAGCCCGAACTACCAAGCCATGTCTTTCCTAGACTAGAATCAAGCATCCAAGGACCGGTTTCTGGCTATCAGCCTTCTTCAGCCTGGATAGCTTGACTCCAGTGATGTGGAGAGCCTGGGACTCACGTCTGAGCATACCCATCCCACTCGGGGTGAAAATTGCAAAAAACAAAGTTGATACACAGAATGCAGAACAATGTCTTACATTCACCCAGTACAAAGATCTGGGCCTAAATCCATCGTTTTTTTGCACTCCACACCACCCTAGGTCAAACAATTGCTATATGCAAATCAGCCTTGACCCTGTGCCTCATGGGAACAGTCCAGCCCGAACTACCAAGCCATGTCTTTCCTAGACCGGAATCAAGCATCCAAGGACCGGTTTCTGGCTATCAGCCTTCTTCAGCCTGGATAGCTTGACTCCAGTGATGTGGAGAGCCTGGGACTCACGTCTGAGCATTCCCAGCCCACTCGGGGTGAAAATTGCAAAAAACACAGTTGATGGACAGAATGCAGAACAATGTCTTACATTCACCCAGTACAAAGATCTGGGCCTAAATCCATCGTTTTTTTGCACTCCACACCACCCTAGGTCAAACAATTGCTATATGCAAATCAGCCTTGACCCTGTGCCTCATGGGAACAGTCCAGCCCGAACTACCAAGCAATGTCTTTCCAAGACCGGAATCAAGCATCCAAGGACCGGTTTCTGGCTATCAGCCTTCTTCAGCCTGGATAGCTTGACTCCAGTGATGTGGAGAGCCTGGGACTCACGTCTGAGCATACCCAGCCCACTCGGGGTGAAAATTGCAAAAAACACAGTTGATGGACAGAATGCAGAACAATGTCTTACATTCACCCCAGTACAAAGATCTGGGCCTAAATACATCATTTTTTTGCACTCCACACCACCCTAGGTGAGACAATGGCTATATGCAAATCAGCCATGACCCTGTGCCTCATGGGAACAGTCCAGCCCCAACTACCAAGCCATGTCTTTCCTAGACCGGAATCAAGCATCCAAGGACCGGTTTCCGGCTATCAGCCTTCTTCATCCTGGATAGCTTGACTCCAGTGATGTGGAGAGCCTGGGACTCACGTCTGAGCATTCCCAGCCCACTCGGGGTGAAAATTGCAAAAAACACAGTTGATGGACAGAATGCAGAACAATGTCTTACATTCACCCAAGTACAAAGATCTGGGCCTAAATCCATCGTTTTTTTGCACTCCACACCACCCTAGGTCAGACAATCGCTATATGCAAATCAGCCTTGACCCTGTGCCTCATGGGAACTGTCCAGCCCGAACTACCAAGCCATGTCTTTCCTAGACCGGAATCAAGCATCCAAGGACCAGTTTCTGGCTATCAGCCTTCTTCAGCCTGGATAGCTTGACTCCAGTGATGTGGAGAGCCTGGGACTCAGGTCTGAGCATACCCATCCCACTCGGGGTGAAAATTGCAAAAAACACAGTTGATGGACAGAATGCAGAACAATGTCTTGCATTCACACCAGTACAAAGATCTGGGCCTAAATCCATCGTTTTTTTGCACTCCACACCACCCTAGGTCAAACAATTGCTATATGCAAATTAGCCTTGACCCTGTGCCTCATGGGAATAGTCCAGCCCGAACTACCAAGCCATGTCTTTCCTAGACCGGAATCAAGCATCCAAGGACCGGTTTCTGGCTATCAGCCTTCTTCAGCCTGGATAGCTTGACTCCAGTGAAGTGGAGAGCCTGGGACTCACGTCTGAGCATACCCAGCCCACTCGGGGTGAAAATTGCAAAAAACACAGTTGATGGACAGAATGCAGAACAATGTCTTACATTCACCCAAGTACAAAGATCTGGGCCTAAATCCATCATTTTTTGCACTCCACACCACCCTAGGTCAGACAATGGCTATATGCAAATCAGCCTTGACCCTGTGCCTCATGGGAACAGTCCAGCCCGAACTACCAAGCCATGTCTTTCCTAGACCGGAATCAAGCATCCAAGGACCGGTTTCTGGCTATCAGCCTTCTTCAGCCTGGATAGCTTGACTCCAGTGATGTGGAGAGCCTGGGACTCACTTCTGAGCATACCCAGCTCATTCGGGGTGAAAACAGCAAAAAACACAGTTGATGGACAGAATGCAGAACAATGACTTACATTCACCCCAGTACAAAGATCTGGGCCTAAATCCATCGTTTTTTTGCACTCCACACCACCCTAGGTCAAACAATGGCTATATGCAAATCAGCCTTGACCCTGTGCCTCATGGGAACAGTCCAGCCCGAACTACCAAGCCATGTTTTTCCTAGACCAGAATCAAGCATCCAAGGACCGGTTTCTGGCTATCAGCCTTCTTCAGCCTGGATAACTTGACTCCAGTGATGTGGAGAGCCTGGGAATCAAGTCTGAGCATACCCAGCCCACTCGGGGTGAAAAGTGCAAAAAACACAGTTGATGGACAGAATGCAGAACAATGTCTTACATTCAACACAGTACAAAGATCTGGGCCTAAATCCATCGTTTTTTTGCACTCCACACCACCCTAGGTCAGACAATGGCTATATGCAAATCAGCCTTGACCCTGTGCCTCATGGGAACAGTCCAGCCCGAACTACCAAGCCATGTCTTTCCTAGACTAGAATCAAGCATCCAAGGACCGGTTTCTGGCTATCAGCCTTCTTCAGCCTGGATAGCTTGACTCCAGTGATGTGGAGAGCCTGGGACTCAGGTCTGAGCATACCCATCCCACTCGGGGTGAAAATTGCAAAAAACAAAGTTGATACACAGAATGCAGAACAATGTCTTACATTCACCCAGTACAAAGATCTGGGCCTAAATCCATCGTTTTTTTGCACTCCACACCACCCTAGGTCAAACAATTGCTATATGCAAATCAGCCTTGACCCTGTGCCTCATGGGAACAGTCCAGCCCAAACTACCAAGCCATGTCTTTCCTAGACCGGAATCAAGCATCCAAGGACCGGTTTCTGGCTATCAGCCTTCTTCAGCCTGGATAGCTTGACTCCAGTGATGTGGAGAGCCTGGGACTCACGTCTGAGCATTCCCAGCCCACTCGGGGTGAAAATTGCAAAAAACACAGTTGATGGACAGAATGCAGAACAATGTCTTACATTCACCCAGTACAAAGATCTGGGCCTAAATCCATCGTTTTTTTGCACTCCACACCACCCTAGGTCAAACAATTGCTATATGCAAATCAGCCTTGACCCTGTGCCTCATGGGAACAGTCCAGCCCGAACTACCAAGCAATGTCTTTCCAAGACCGGAATCAAGCATCCAAGGACCGGTTTCTGGCTATCAGCCTTCTTCAGCCTGGATAGCTTGACTCCAGTGATGTGGAGAGCCTGGGACTCACGTCTGAGCATACCCAGCCCACTCGGGGTGAAAATTGCAAAAAACACAGTTGATGGACAGACTGCAGAACAATGTCTTACATTCACCCCAGTACAAAGATCTGGGCCTAAATACATCGTTTTTTTGCACTCCACACCACCCTAGGTGAGACAATGGCTATATGCAAATCAGCCATGACCCTGTGCCTCATGGGAACAGTCCAGCCCCAACTACCAAGCCATGTCTTTCCTAGACCGGAATCAAGCATCCAAGGACCGGTTTCCGGCTATCAGCCTTCTTCAGCCTGGATAGCTTGACTCCAGTGATGTGGAGAGCCTGGGACTCACGTCTGAGCATTCCCAGCCCACTCGGGGTGAAAATTGCAAAAACACAGTTGATGGACAGAATGCAGAACAATGTCTTACATTCACCCAAGTACAAAGATCTGGGCCTAAATCCATCGTTTTTTTGCACTCCACACCACCCTAGGTCAGACAATGGCTATATGCAAATCAGCCTTGACCCTGTGCCTCATGGGAACAGTCCAGCCCGAACTACCAAGCCAAGTCTTTCCTAGACTAGAATCAAGCATCCAAGGACCGGTTTCTGGCTATCAGCCTTCTTCAGCCTGGATAGCTTGACTCCAGTGATGTGGAGAGCCTGGGACTCACGCCTGAGCATACCCATCCCACTCGGGGTGAAAATTGCAAAAAACACAGTTGATGGACAGAATGCAGAACAATGTCTTACATTCACCCCAGTACAAAGATCTGGGCCTAAATTCATCGTTTTTTTTTGCACTCCACACCACCCTAGGTCAAACAATTGCTATATGCGAATCAGCCTTGACTCTGTGCCTCATGGGAACAGTCCAGCCCGAACTACCAAGCCATGTCTTTCCTAGACCGGAATCAAGCATCCATGGACCGGTTTCTGGCTATCAGCCTTCTTCAGCCTGGATAGCTTGACTCCAGTGATGTGGAGAGCCTGGGACTCACTTCTGAGCATACCCAGCCCATTCGGGGTGAAAACAGCAAAAAACACAGTTGATGGACAGAATGCAGAACAATGTCTTACATTCACCCCAGTACAAAGATATGGGCCTAAATCCATCGTTTTTTTGCACTCCACACCACCCTAGGTCAGACAATGGCTATATGCAAATCAGCCTTGACCCTGTGCCTCATGGGAATAGTCCAGCCCGAACTACCAAGCCATGTCTTTCCTAGACCGGAATCAAGCATCCAAGGACCGGTTTCTGGCTATCAGCCTTCTTCAGCCTGGATAGCTTGACTCCAGTGAAGTGGAGAGCCTGGGACTCACGTCTGAGCATACCCAGCCCACTCGGGGTGAAAATTGCAAAAAACACAGTTGATGGACAGAATGCAGAACAATGTCTTACATTCACCCCAGTACAAAGATCTGGGCCTAAATCCATCGTTTTTTTTGCACTCCACACCACCCTAGGTCAAACAATGGCTATATGCAAATCAGCCTTGACCCTGTGCCTCATGGGAACAGTCCAGCCCGAACTACCAAGCCATGTCTTTCCTAGACCGGAGTCAAGCATCCAAGGACCAGTTTCTGGCTATCAGCCTACTTCAGCCTGGATAGCTTGACTCCAGTGATGTGGAGAGCCTGGGACTCACGTCAGAGCATACCCAGCCCACTCCGGGTGAAAATTGCAAAAAACACAGTTGATGGACAGAATGCAGAACAATGTCTTACATTCACCCCAGTACAAAGATCTGGGCCTAAATCCATCGTTTTTTTGCACTCCACACCACCCTAGGTCAGACAATGGCTATATGCAAATCAGCCTTGACCCTGTGCCTCATGGGAACAGTCCAGCCCGAACTACCAAGCCATGTTTTTCCTAGACCAGAATCAAGCATCCAAGGACCGGTTTCTGGCTATCAGCCTTCTTCAGCCTGGATAGCTTGACTCCAGTGATGTGGAGAGCCTGGGAATCAAGTCTGAGCATACCCAGCCCACTCGGGGTGAAAAGTGCAAAAAACACAGTTGATGGACAGAATGCAGAACAATGTCTTACATTCAACACAGTACAAAGATCTGGGCCTAAATCCATCGTTTTTTTGCACTCCACACCACCCTAGGTCAGACAATGGCTATATGCAAATCAGCCTTGACCCTGTGCCTCATGGGAACAGTCCAGCCTGAACTACCAAGCCTTGTCTTTCCTAGACTAGAATCAAGCATCCAAGGACCGGTTTCTGGCTATCAGCCTTCTTCAGCCTAGATAGCTTGACTCCAGTGATGTGGAGAGCCTGGGACTCACGTCTGAGCATACCCATCCCACTCGGGGTGAAAATTGCAAAAAACAAAGTTGATACACAGAATGCAGAACAATGTCTTACATTCACCCAGTACAAAGATCTGGGCCTAAATCCATCGTTTTTTTGCACTCCACACCACCCTAGGTCAAACAATTGCTATATGCAAATCAGCCTTGACCCTGTGCCTCATGGGAACAGTCCAGCCCGAACTACCAAGCCATGTCTTTCCTAGACCGGAATCAAGCATCCAAGGACCGGTTTCTGGCTATCAGCCTTCTTCAGCCTGGATAGCTTGACTCCAGTGATGTGGAGAGCCTGGGACTCACGTCTGAGCATTCCCAGCCCACTCGGGGTGAAAATTGCAAAAAACACAGTTGATGGACAGAATGCAGAACAATGTCTTACATTCACCCAGTACAAAGATCTGGGCCTAAATCCATCGTTTTTTTGCACTCCACACCACCCTAGGTCAAACAATTGCTATATGCAAATCAGCCTTGACCCTGTGCCTCATGGGAACAGTCCAGCCCGAACTACCAAGCAATGTCTTTCCAAGACCGGAATCAAGCATCCAAGGACCGGTTTCTGGCTATCAGCCTTCTTCAGCCTGGATAGCTTGACTCCAGTGATGTGGAGAGCCTGGGACTCACGTCTGAGCATTCCCAGCCCACTCGGGGTGAAAATTGCAAAAAACACAGTTGATGGACAGAATGCAGAACAATGTCTTACATTCACCCAAGTACAAAGATCTGGGCCTAAATCCATCGTTTTTTTGCACTCCACACCACCCTAGGTCAGACAATGGCTATATGCAAATCAGCCTTGACCCTGTGCCTCATGGGAACTGTCCAGCCCGAACTACCAAGCCATGTCTTTCCTAGACCGGAATCAAGCATCCAAGGACCAGTTTCTGGCTATCAGCCTTCTTCAGCCTGGATAGCTTGACTCCAGTGATGTGGAGAGCCTGGGACTCAGGTCTGAGCATACCCATCCCACTCGGGGTGAAAATTGCAAAAAACAAAGTTGATACACAGAATGCAGAACAATGTCTTACATTCACCCAGTACAAAGATCTGGGCCTAAATCCATCGTTTTTTTGCACTCCACACCACCCTAGGTCAAACAATTGCTATATGCAAATCAGCCTTGACCCTGTGCCTCATGGGAACAGTCCATCCCGAACTACCAAGCCATGTCTTTCCTAGACCGGAATCAAGCATCCAAGGACCGGTTTCTGGCTATCAGCCTTCTTCAGCCTGGATAGCTTGACTCCAGTGATGTGGAGAGCCTGGGACTCACGTCTGAGCATTCCCAGCCCACTCGGGGTGAAAATTGCAAAAAACACAGTTGATGGACAGAATGCAGAACAATGTCTTACATTCACCCAGTACAAAGATCTGGGCCTAAATCCATCGTTTTTTTGCACTCCACACCACCCTAGGTCAAACAATTGCTATATGCAAATCAGCCTTGACCCTGTGCCTCATGGGAACAGTCCAGCCCGAACTACCAAGCAATGTCTTTCCAAGACCGGAATCAAGCATCCAAGGACCGGTTTCTGGCTATCAGCCTTCTTCAGCCTGGATAGCTTGACTCCAGTGATGTGGAGAGCCTGGGACTCACGTCTGAGCATACCCAGCCCACTCGGGGTGAAAATTGCAAAAAACACAGTTGATGGACAGAATGCAGAACAATGTCTTACATTCACCCCAGTACAAAGATCTGGGCCTAAATACATCGTTTTTTTGCACTCCACACCACCCTAGGTGAGACAATGGCTATATGCAAATCAGCCATGACCCTGTGCCTCATGGGAACAGTCCAGCCCCAACTACCAAGCCATGTCTTTCCTAGACCGGAATCAAGCATCCAAGGACCGGTTTCCGGCTATCAGCCTTCTTCAGCCTGGATAGCTTGACTCCAGTGATGTGGAGAGCCTGGGACTCACGTCTGACCATTCCCAGCCCACTCGGGGTGAAAATTGCAAAAAACACAGTTGATGGACAGAATGCAGAACAATGTCTTACATTCACCCAAGTACAAAGATCTGGGCCTAAATCCATCGTTTTTTTGCACTCCACACCACCCTAGGTCAGACAATGGCTATATGCAAATCAGCCTTGACCCTGTGCCTCATGGGAACTGTCCAGCCCAAACTACCAAGCCATGTCTTTCCTAGACCGGAATCAATCATCCAAGGACCGGTTTCTGGCTATCAGCCTTCTTCAGCCTGGATAGCGTGACTCAAGTGATGTGGAGAGCCTGGGACTCAGGTCTGAGCATACCCAGCCCACTCGGGGTGAAAATTGCAAAAAACACAGTTGATGGACAGAATGCAGAACAATGTCTTACATTCACCCCAGTACAAAGATCTGGGCCTAAATCCATCAGTTTTTTGCACTCCACACCACCATAGGTCAGACAATGGCTATATGCAAATCAGCCTTGACTCTGTGCCTCATGGGAACAGTCCAGCCCAAACTACCAAGCCATGTCTTTTCTAGACTAGAATCAAGCATCCAAGGACCGGTTTCTGGCTATCAGCCTTCTTCAGCCTGGATAGCTTGACTCCAGTGATGTGGAGAGCCTGGGACTCACGTCTGAACATACCCATCCCACTCGGGGTGAAAATTGCAAAAAACACAGTTGATGGACAGAATGCAGAACAATGTCTTGCATTCACACCAGTACAGAGATCTGGGCCTAAATCCATCGTTTTTTTGCACTCCACACTACCCTAGGTCAAACAATTGCTATATGCAAATTAGCCTTGACCCTGTGCCTCATGGGCACAGTCCAGCCCGAACTACCAAGCCATGTCTTTCCTAGACCGGAATCAAGCATCCAAGGACCGGTTTCTGGCTATCAGCCTTCTTCAGCCTGGATAGCTTGACTCCAGTGATGTGGAGAGCCTGGGACTCACGTCTGAGCATACCCAGCCCACTCGGGTGAAAATTGCAAAAAACACAGTTGATGGACAGAATGCAGAACAATGTCTTACATTCACCCCAGTATTAAGATCTGGGCCTAAATCCATCGTTTTTTTGCACTCCACACCACCCTAGGTCAGACAATGGGTATATGCGAATCAGCCATGACCCTGTGCCTCATGGGAACAGTCCAGCCCGAACTACCAAGCCATGTCTTTCCTAGACCGGAATCAAGCATCCAAGTACCGGTTTCTGGCTATCAGCCTTCTTCAGCCTGGATAGCTTGACTCCAGTGATGTGGAGAGCCTGGGACTCACGTCTGAGCATACCCAGCCCACTCGGGGTGAAAATTGCAAAAAACACAGTTGATGGACAGAATGCAGAACAATGTCTTACATTCACCCCAGTGCAAAGATCTGGGCCTAAATCCATCGTTTTTTGCACTCCACACCACCCTAGGTCAGACAATGGCAATTCCTGCAGCTTTTTCTTAGACCTAGTCTTTGCACCCACTGAAGGCTCCATGTGATTCAGCTTTTTCTTCCTTTTGACTGATGGACCAGGTGATGAAGAGATTTGATAAGGGGGAAATGATTTCACTGGGGGTGGTGGTGGTTCAACTGGAGGTACAACTGATAATTGTGTAGTTTCAGAATCACCAGAGTCAATGACCTCAAACACCCCACTGTGCACTAGGTCTTGGTTCAGAGTAACACGCAAGCTACCCCCTAGGGATAACCATCGTTCAACTGCTAGGATCTCTACTAGGATCTCTTTGTCTATAACTGTAGCAGCCCTTGTCAGGAAGCAGTCAAGCGTGGAGTTTTGGAAGATCTTAGGTTTCCCCTTAGGTGTCCCCTCCCTATTCCCCTGTTGCTTCCCTTTAGCTATTTTATAGAGCACAGTTTTTATGCAAGTAAAAAGTCACGACCACAAGTAAGGAAAGGACTTACTGTGTAGAAGAAACTCTGACAGTCTTCTTAGAATCGATTCACATTGCCAGGGAGCTCCTAAGGAGACAGAAACACCAAGAGAATAGGCCCAGCTCAGGCTCTTCCGGGCTCTGATGGGCGCAGATGGGCCAGTGGATGTTAAAAGCACCTCCTGTTGCTGTTGGTACCTTGGGTACCCCCACGGGCCCAATTTGGTTGGCTCTGGGTGAAGGGGGGCCTGCTATGGACTCTCAAAGACAGATTCCGACAGCGTTTTGTTTTGGGCAGACCAAATCAGAACAGCTGTCTGAATCGGTCATCGTAATCGCTCGCTCAGAAACCATGTCCATATAGCTGTTTTTGTGTGGCGTTTTAATCTCCGAGTGAATTTTCCCGATTCATGCCCTTATAAAGGTACAATTCACATTGCCCTTATAAAGGCATACAAATCAGACCCTTATTTAGGCATAGCCCATGCTACCCAAATACAGGCATGGCTACTTCCACCCATACCAAACATCACAAGGACTTCTTGGAAAACCAGCTTAAGCAGTCACGGACTTCCCCTTGCTTGAATATTGATTTGTCCAAGAACTCAGGGCCAGATGTAGGTCTCCAAATACCGGTCGGTAACGGCCGAAAATACCGATTTTCGGCTGTTACCAACCGGTATTTGGATACTGAGATGTAGGGAATGAAAAAATACAGATTCAGTATTTTTACTGATTCTGTAATTTTACCGATTCGGTAAAATTACAGATTTGGTAAAATTACAGATTCGGTAAAAATACCGAATCTGTATTTTGTAATGTAGGTAGCACTGAAAACTGTGCTACTGGGTTTTAAGGATTCGTTATTTACCACCAACTATTAGGTGCCATCTCCAATAACACCTCACAGCTGTGCAAACTTCACATCTTTTACCACCCCCTGGCAAGAATGACACCTTTACGGACCTTCTCACGGAAATCATCACAGCCAAGGTGTCCCCAAACTCTAACGACATTTTCCTAGGCGATTTTAACTTGCATTGGAATGATCCTAAGGACCCTCAGGTCAATGCCTAGTTTGAAAAGGTTTATAGCTAGTAAACCATTAATTAAAAAAACCTAACTTGGTAAGTACATGATGAGTTATAATTTATAGCCCACTATGACAAAGACTTTTCACCAACTACATGGATCAGTTTTTTCGTTTTATTATTTAAAGACACATATTTTTATATCTGATATTTCTTTTTGTATAAAGTGTAAATATAAACTTTTTTTGGTACAAACTGATATGTTTTTCTAAAAATTTAGTATTTTTTAAGCATTATATTCAGAATAGTTCATAAAAACATATAACATAGACATAATTGAGCATAAGACAGAAGAGACGAAGGAAGCAAAGACGGTAGATGGCACACACATCTTTTACCACCCCCTGGCAAGAATGACACCTTTGCAGACCTTCTCATGGAAATCATCATAGCCAAGGTGTCCCCAAACTCTAATGACATTTTCCTAGGCAATTTTAACTTGCATCGGAATGATCCTACGGACCCTCAGGTCGATGCCATCAGAGACTTCTTGGCCGACCAAGCCCATACCCAAACCTCCTCCCTCCCTACTCATTCGAAAGGTGCCACCCTAGACTGGATCATTGCTAAGGAATCAGCAGTCAAACTTATCTCCATTGATCCTTGTGATTGGTATGATCACCAAGCCATCACCTTCCTCCTGCCCAGCACCCATAAATCATGGACACCTCAACCTGTGATTCCCAAATGATGGGTTAGGGACACCAGAACCTTGACCACGAGAAACTGGCAGTGCGTTGTGAGTCTGACCTCCCCCCCCCCACAGTGCACATCGGTCACCAATCTAGCGGACCATTATTCCTCCACCATAACCGACATTCTAGATGACCTGGCACCTCTAAAACTAAAAAGAACACAGATCAAGGACCGAAATCCCTGGTTCAACGGATCCCTTAATGTGGAGAGGAGAGCCCTTCGACAGTCGCAACAAATCTGGAAACAACACCCATCTGCAGCACATCTTAAACTCCTTTGACAGTCCACAAATGTCTACAATAAGAAAATCCTTAACACTAAAAAAGAATTTTTCAGAACTGAACTGGAGAACGCCAAAAATCGACCTCACAAGCTGTTCGACTTTGTAAAACACCAATCCAACAAACTAGCGAAAACCACCAAAGAAACACCTAAACACCAAATATTAAGCGAGGAATTCTCCACCTTCTTCTGTGAAAAAATCTCTGCTCAAGGAAATGAACTTAAATCCGCAACCCACCACCAAAATAAAAAGCAGCCAGCTTCGCCTCCTCTCTCCGCAATGTCCTCCCAAACCTCACTAAAAAACCGAGCGCACTGGTCCAACTTTAAAGTCTATGACAATCATTCTATCTCGCAAATTCTTGCCTCCTTAAAACCGAACAATCACTTTAATGATCCTCTCCCCTCTAACTGCCTAGCTGACACCTCTCAGGCTATCACCACTTCCTGGACCGCAATAATCAATGCCTCCCTCCTACAGGGCTCAATCTCTGATTCGCTAAAGACTGGTCAAGTTGTCCCCATTCTAAAAAAACCCACGCTGGACCCTGCCGCCGCTGAGAACTATAGACCCATAACCAGAAACTCCCGATCTGCCAAAGACCTGCTGCTGCAACCAGCCTGCTTCCGGAAGAAAAAAACCTACAATCGGGCCTTCTCTGGGGCCGCACCAAGAATCTGGAACTCTCTCCCACCCTCCATTGGAAGACTTCCGTCTTTGGCACACTTTAAAAAGGAGACCAAAACGTTCTTAATGAGAAAATACCTCCTCTAATGAATACCTTTCAATCACCTCATTGACATGTTCCACCCTCCACCTCTGCATTATCCAAGGCCTCCACGAATGAAATATTTTCCTGCACTCCGGGACATCCCCTCAAGATCTGAGACTGCGGGTATGTTATACCTTCCTGCTTTAATTTTTAACTACTTTAATATTGCTCCCACACGTAGCTTTTACCTTGACGGCACGCACCTCCTGTATACTACAGCCTCTTGAATTTTTTATCTACTTGCTTTATTTTTTTTCCCACATGTAGCTTGAACTATGTACTGCGTGCTCCTCCCTTACAATGTATCCCTAACTTTCCCAATGTGATCCCTCCCATTCGCTGAACTACCAGCATTCAAGATGGTGCTTGAAAATACTGATCGCGAATTCCTCACACTCATAGTGTGCGATTCATATTATTGAGTTCAATCTTACAATGAATACTTGCAGAACTGGATTGAAAACAGTTTCAAAGATGCAAAAGGGGGCACAATCAAGCATAAATTGCTTTGAGAACAAGTAGTCCAGTTACAACAAGAACTACAAAAGGCTCACGTGAAACATACACTGAGTCATCAACGTGATGGCGTTCACTTTGCAGGGAATTCATTGGTTGATAAAACCGTGAAGGCAGCTGTGCAAACGGCTTCCGTAGTTGCAATCACTCGTTCAAAAACAAAAATAGACAGTGAAATAATGCAAGCTGTCCCTGCTTCAAGCAAAGACAGTGGTAAAACATTACCAAAAGGCTTTCCACTCAAATACTCATACATAACTGATGAGAATAATGTTCCGTTTGCTCAAATCCCTGGAGTGGGGAATAGAGTAATTCCAAACATAGAACATAGATTAGGACTAATCTTAGCAGCACATGAAGGGCTTGCCTCGGCACAGGCAGGTGTTTCCGCTACAGTGTTGTTATTAAAACAGAGATACTAGTGGCCGCGCATGAGGAAACAAACCAGAAACTATGTTTGATGTGAAATCTGCCAAAAGATGAAAGTCTCTACAGTGAAACGTCCTGCGCATACCCCCCTGTTAATTTCAGACAAACCATTAGTTTGCGTTTACCTGGATCATTGCGGTCCCTTACAGAGGGATGGTAACTATAAATATATCATGGTCACAGTGGATTCATGCTCAAGATTCATTTGGATGTGGCCTCAGCGCTCGGCTGACGCTCGGACTGTTATGAAAGATTTGCAAGTCTTTATCGGCACATACACAGTCGGCACGCTACGTTCTGACCAGGGTCGTGCGTTTAGCTCTCAATCTCACATGGCCAAATTGAGCATTACATTGCAGTACTTTAGTCCATTCCATCCTGAGGGAAATTCGGTAGTGGAGAGAAAAAAACGGGACATAAAGCTATCTATAACAGCTAGGGTATTAGGCTCGGGTGATGGGTGGGTCAAACATCTAATTAGTGTACAACGTAGTCATAATAATCTGGCAAGAAGTTCTCTAGGGAGATTCATTCCATATGAAATCCTTTTTGGAACAAGAATGATTATCTCAGATCTCGATTGTCACAATTCAGTGGTAGAACAAAAACCCCTTGATATCAAAGATTGTTTGGCTGTCTTTCAAGACTTAAATGAAATAAGAAAAAGTCAAAGTAACGTGTTCCTGAAGCCAACAACCACTGAAGAGAAACCAACCGTCCCAGCAAGACCTGTCTGGATTCCAAAGATTGGGGATCTAGTCAGAGAAAAGATCGCGGACATGAAGGAATTTGGGCCTTCTTACAGACAACCAGTACCTGTCCTAGCCATCCACGGATCAAGAACAGTATTACTGCCACCCGTTGCTAGTAAAAAAGAGAACAGGTTTGTGTCCATCGACCTGGTCAAACCACATCATGTGGTCGATCATAAGTATAGGCTAATTGGACTCCAAAGATGTATTAGACGCCCAAATCTGGCTATCCATAAGGTTCAAACTGAGAGACTCATCACCTTTGAAAAATCTGCAGTACGAAAATAAGGAATATGCAACAAAGCCATGGAACTTGTCCCTCTTAAGTAGGTCTGGGTGGTAAATTTCATTCTGTTCCCTGAATTTGCGGAATTTAGGTAATTTCGCGCTCTGCGGAGAACGTGAAATTGCCCAAAATTCTGCATTCTGCGACTTCGCAAATTTTTTTGCTTGTTTGCATTCACTGAGTGCGTGTTCACGAGGTATTTCCCCCCGAGCACCCAAACAGCGATTGGGAACAGTAAATAAGCTTGTTCGCGGAATTTCAGCGTGTTCGTGGAGATTTTTTACCGTTTTGCGGAGATTTGCGTATCGCGATTACGCAAATTCCTTCCACCTCTACTCTCGAGACTCAAATAATAGTTTGTCAAGAAACACCTGTCTACAATGAAATAGCATCTGACTATTCAAATGCAACAAGTGATCAAATGGTTCCAGTGATTCTAACAAATTCTAAAGCAATCCCTACAATTGACAGAACTGCCTCTGGCTATTTCTTTAACTTTGATACGTTTTCAGAGGATTCCAGCGAACCTGATAAGGCACCAGCTAAAAGAACTTTGAAAGAAGAAGCAACAGAACTTTTTCAACAACTGGAAAAGACTTATCTGGTTTCAGCATGAATTGAACTATGGATTGTGTTGAGTGTACTTTCTCTTCTACTTTCTTTGACTCTTGTTTTTACTTTGGGAATGCTGATAAATGGAAGATATGTTAAAAAGGACACAGCAAGTAAGAAAATCAACTTACTACTCAAGCCACACAAATAATCTCACCGTGAACAAATAGACTTGTCATCAGTGAACATCACAGACGTTCCTATACCTGGTGGTATAGCTTGGGACAGAACTGAATATGACATTCTTGGTCCAGTGGAGCTGTTAAAGATTCCACACCAGTTGAAGATTTCCTTGAATGAATACCTTTTCTGATTATTGGGACTTTAAGACTGTTAATAATATGATGTCAGGCTTAGAATTGTCTGCAAAATGTATTAATCATGAATATTTAGAAGGTTCATCAGATTATGAACAAATGTATTGTTATAATCCCTATGATTATCATTTCTTGTTTCTTGCATAAATCTACAAATCCTTGAAATTTATTTACTTATAACCAATGGGAACATTGTCCTACGCCACCAAAGGGTAGCTCAAAAACATTTTAGGCAACTTTCCATACTTTTCAGGTTTTAATTTTTCAAATCCAGAATCAGTTTACTTTAAAAATGTTAATAGGACAGAAATGAAAAGTATGTTGACTAATACCAAGCAAATTTATTCTGCGGCCTTTTATGCTCAGCTATATTCGTTAGGTTTCGACTTTTGGAAAGACAACATTGTGACAACAACTGTCTTGGGCACAAAAGACTGGCAGGTGCAGGGCTTAGAAGCTTTATTTAAAGCCTGCATTATTCCAGAGCAAATCATGGTTTTGAATGACACTGTCCAACAGACATCTTGTCTTGGGTTAGCCAAGATCAAGGAATTAAATAAACCGTCCATAGATACACTTATACCTGATAGCAGTAACACTTCAGAGGGGGTGGTCTACGTACATACTATTTTGCTTCATAACAGAACAGATCCGGAATGGAAAAAATGGTTAATCTGCCCCACAGACACAAACAACTGTCAAGATAGATTCCTAAATAAGACACAAGTGTCCACATTCACTAGGCCAGATCCAAGATATGTTCAGAGACAGCATTCAGGAATAGTAACAACATACAGTGTAGGGAAACTGTGCCTTGAATGTCTACACAAGTCTACACTAAAAGAAGTAAAAGAACACTTATCTTTACTTAACCCCTTCCATGCTCATGACGAGCTCAGCTCGTCATGAGGCACAGTTGAGCTGTGCTGATGACGAGCTGAGCTCGTCATGAATAAAGCTAAATAGCAGTTTCCAGCACAGGGTAAAAATAACCACCGCAGCGATGTGGTTAAAGATGGCGTTGATCTGAGGGACTTCTTACAAGGACCTACTAAACCGCATCATAAATGTTTTATATAAGCCGGTATCTATGCCATGTATAATGAACCATGGAAGATTACTCAAGCAGAGATTTCAGAACGAATACGAGAAATTGATCGTATTAATTTAGAGAAATCTCTCACTGTAGTTGACAATGGGTTAACAACTCTGTTTCCAGGATATATTCTTTGGACCGCATAGTATCCTCTGCCATAGACATAATGGAACTAAGCATGGGCGAATTTTGCGGATCTCGCGTTCGCGAATTTTGCGGATTTGCGGATTCGCAATCCGCAAAATCCGCGAATTCCCGCGAATTTGCGGATTTTTTTTTTTTTTTGTGTTCGCCCGTGTTTCTGCCAGTTCGCGAGGGTTTTTACAATTTCGCAATTTGCGAACTTACCTGTCGGGTCGCAAGTTTTGCGAACTTGTTGTTTCTACATGTCCAGCCTGTTTGGGACACTCTTCTTCATCACTGCCACTCTCTGTCACCACTGCCACTCTCTGACTACTCATGCCACCCTCTGGCCCACCCATGCCACCCTCTGTTTCATCACCACACCCTCTGGTTGTCCAGTGTACATTATTTTCGGCAAAGCAAAGCACACCTTCCCTGCCTCAAGTGACCTGAATTAATTTGGGGCTGATTAATGTGTCACAGAATATTTTTTTAGCTGGCACCTGCTTCCTTAGTGCGCCCTGATTAGTGATCTTTTGCACTTGCTAAGTGCTTTCATTGTTGCAAAATTAGTTACAACACCTGCCCTGCCCCAACTGACAATAATGAATTAGGGGCTAATTAATGTGTCACTGAAAGAATTTAAAGTTCCAGCCTGGCACCTGCTTGTCTGCTCCTTTAGCTGTAAATCAGGACCTTTGTGGCATACAGTTAAGGTCAGAGCAGGGTCACACAATAGTTGCAAGCAGGCAACCGAATTCTGGAGGGCCCCCTCAGGAAGCAATACAAAGAATCGTTACAAATCATGAGGTTGACCTTTTGCACCTGCTCATTGCTTTTGCTTTTGCTGAAATCGTTTTGCGGTTTTTTTCGCGCTATTCGCGGGGCGCGGCGTCGTGCGAAACCGACCGCGGAAGCCGCCAATTCGTGCGAATGAGCATTTTATTTTTTGCGGCTTGTTGTTTCGCGAGTTTTTTTGCAGTATTCGCGAGCCGCTTGCAGCGCAACACGCGAATTTACCCCAAGGTCGAGTACGGGCGCGGCCATTTTGTTTGCGTGACGTATTTCCGTTTCCGCCCGCTATGTATAATCTCGCGCAGTAAGCGCATTGCGAGTAGAGGTTCGCACGAGATCGCGCGGGAAATCTAGAGGTTCGCACGAGATCGCGAGGAAAATCTCGCGCGAACTGACTTTCGCGCTCGGAAACGGGCGCCGGCCATCTTGTTTTTCATTCATTTCCTGTGTCTGGGCATGGTGTTTAATCCTCTTGATATCTTTCCCATCCTTTGCTTGTTTTCAGTTTTTTTTTTACGATTTTGCTTCTTATCTATCCCTCTCTTTTCCTAGCTGTATATTTTTGTCTTTTCTGCTATTTTTCTTTACTTTTAAACTACTTTTGTAAACTCTTTTCTTTTCTTCTTCCCTATCCTATTCTTTCTTAATTTTCTACTTCTTCCTACCTTACCTGCCCAGACCATGGTCAAGCCAGGCGCCGTGAAGCTGCCCAGGCACTTGAGGGCCGCAGCGGCGGCGGGGAGTAGTGCTGGACCCAGTGGCAGGACAGCAGGCGTGAGATCGAGGGGGGAGCAGGTGACGCGCCGGGAGATATTCAGCCCGGAGGAAGTGGGCGCGCTGGTCTACTTCGTCCAGCGCCGCCTGCCCAGGACCATCGCGGGAGGCGGCAGGATCGCGGCCGGCGGCTACAACATGCGGGAGCGCCGGAAGCGGTGGGAGAAGGTGTGCTGGGCCATATCCCACCTCTACGGGGTCCAGCGCACCTACAGCCAGGTCACCCATCGCTGGACGGACCTCCTGGACCGCGAGCGCGACCTGCTGGACCAGCTCGGCTTGGAGATCCCCGGGCTTGGTGAGTAGTAGTAGCCATTGGCATTTAATCACTCACTACTATGATGTTTTCTCCTGCTCTGTGTTGTTGTATTGCAAATATTTGTTTTTTACATGGAGCAAGCCAATAATGCCGCTGATGACGATTACATTGTAGTTAAATTATATTTCAAAATCTTCTGTGCATTTCAGGTGCACTGCTCTCCTTCTCAGTGGGGTTGCTACCATGCTTATTTGTTTTCTATTTCGTGGTCTCATTGGCCTGAGTAACTATTATGTATGAGTGTACTTAACAGAACTGCGTAATGCTAGACACTAGGGGGCAGATTACATTTACAAGCCCCTTGCGCCACGTTTACGTTGCCTTGCGTGACGCAACAGCGGCGTAAACGTGCCGCATCCCTGCAAGTCATTTACAGCATGACGCATCTAGGGAGATGCGTCACGTTATAAAGCCATGGGCCTGCACCACAATGGGTGCGTTCCTAGTACGCAGGGTGGGCGGTCCAGCGGCTGTGCGCCTCGCAAAATTGCCTGCGTGAAATCTACAAGATTTAACGCAGGCACTTCTGCGACGCTGCTACGTCAATTCAATTCCTTATGTCTGCTCGAAGCAGGCGAAAGGACTGACACAGCATGTAAAGTATTGGGTGGCCCTGAGCATTACTGGAGTTGCATTGCGTTGGCGACGTGACTCCAGCGATGCGCCGCTCTTACGTGACGAGATGCGTCACGCAAGTGCCTACCCTTGCGCCAGGGCGCGCCGCATTGTAAATGAGGCACATCTGCCGTGTCGCAAGGGTAGTTTTGCGTGACGCATTTGATCTGGCGCATCTCTGGAGATGCGCCAGAACGCGTAAGTAAGTATGCCCCTAAGGGGCAGAATTGCAATTACCGTCGCATCCCTGCAAAGTAGCAGGGATGCGCCATTAATTGTGCGGCCCGCTACCACCACCAAACATGGTGCGCCGTATTTGCAATGCGGCGCCCCATGGGCCCAAAACGTCACCGAAGCTTTACTGCTGGAGTTGCGTCGCAACGATGGCGCAGCTCCATCAATGCTCTGGGGTACCCTATCTCCCCAATGCTGGGTCAAGCCGTACGTCTGCTTCAAGCAGGTGCAGGGTTTGTGTGACGCATCATTGTCCTAAAGGTGACTGATTGATATTTTGTAGATTTCCCTCAGCCACTATTAGGATGTGTTCCAGCGCAGGAATGCCCTCCCTTGCGCCGGAACGCCCCCTGAAGCCGCAGGGCTTTATAACGGGATGCATCTCCCAAATGCGTCACGTTGTTATAATATTATACGCCGCACCATGGCGCCCTTTTTTGTTTAGCTGCTGCGTCACAAAAGTCACGCAAGAACGGCGCAAAAGAGCCGCAAGGGCTTAAATCTGCCCCTTCCTTTGTAACCCTGACAATAAGAAAAATAGTGGCGGTGGATTGATAGTTTGACTATTTAAATGACTGGTAATGTAGCAGGCAACTGTTAGTGTTGTCACTGATCTGACTGAAATCACAATGGAGTTTGTCTGTCACTTTGCGTCTTGCCTGCGGACTGCTGCCTGCCAGTCCTAGGTGAACGTTTCAGTACTTTGTTTAGTGAGTTACGTGACTTTCGAAGTCACAGGTCCGCAAATAAATAAAAAGTAACCATAATCAATATAATTTCGCGGAAATATTTTGTTATTGTTCTTTTGAAATGTTTGATTTGGTTGACATTGACAAGCAACAATCATCCATGTTTTCTGTTCTTTCTTTCATGTTGTACGTCAGCTCCCCCCAGGGGCGAGAGGAGGACACAGGAGCAGCAGGCGGCGGATGCTGTTCAACAGGGCCAGGATCGGGCAGGCGAGGGCTCCTCTGCTGGCCCCAGTAAGTTTTCATTTTAGACTAGTACCTATTTTTCCTAGCGTTCCTCATTTGAATTTTTTCAAAATTGTCTTTGCTCTTCTTGTAGACTGTATCTAAATTCTTATCCTGCCTCTACTATGACTCCCTGTGGTATTACTAGATTATTCTTATTAGTCTGTCTGTGTAGCTAACTAAGATTGCACGGTTGGCGAAACTCCCATGATTCTAGTCAGCAATAGCTCTATCAACTTAGTGCAGTCCTCTGGGATTGTCCATAATGTCTTTTGAAGTGTTCTATCTGGACTCATGCTTGCAAAAATTGCAAAACCTTTCGCTCAGTCACTCTAGTCTGGAGGACCAAAAAACACAGATTGTATTTAAATTTAAAAGCTTTATTAAAAGTAAACACATTTATTAAAATGAAGTCATAATAAAACTAAACGTTTAACTGATAATGGAAAAGTGGTTAGTGCTGACGATTAATTGAAGACATTTCTTGTGGTCGAGCCGAGCTCTCACCTGGTTTCAACTTGATCTTGTTGTTAGAAGTCCATCTTCTGTCTGTGTGGAGAAAAATGGTGCGTGTTAAAAAATCAGCCTTCATCAGTTGTGCCAAAAAGTGCAGCAAGACAACCTTCCCTGGAAAAAGGGACATTTTTTTTAACTTTAACGTAGACAGTCACAAATTACATTGTTTTCACATGTCTTCATTCCTAGACCAAATACTAGTGACTAGTGAGTGCTTTATTCTAAGATTCTTAAATGTACTTTGTAGGTGGAACATCTGGTGGCGGGGCCAGTGTGGTGGTGGTGCTCGACACGGAGGCGGAGGGCAATTCATCAGGGGAGGAGGCGGCGGCGGCGGCTGTGAGAGTTGAGACGGTGGTGGCGGCCAGAGGTAAGCTCTTATATATTCCTTACTTATTGAGATTGAAGACTAGCTGGGAAGGCAAGAATATGAGATGCATGGCTGGGTGAATGATGAAGCAATGATGGGTGGAAGGACAACAGCCTGGGTGGGTGACACAGAAACTGTATGTGTCCATATACCTGGATCATGCTACTATCTGACTCTTAGATAGCATATGTGTATCTAGAGCAGGGGTACTCATAGTACGGCCCGCGGGCCGGTGGTGGCCCGGCAAGCCTTCCTTGGCGGTGCGCAGACCTTGCAGACAATCACTGCTCCCCCGGCCCCCACAGAGCAGAGGCTTTTTTGTATTTCACCTGTTAGCGCCCCTGCATCTCCACTCTGACAATCACTGCTCCCCCGGCCCCCACAGAGCAGAGTGGAGATGCAAGGCCACAAAGAGGTGAAATAGAACAAAGCCTCTGCTCTGTGGGGCCGGGCAAGCAGTGATTGTCAGGGTGGAGAAGCAGGGGCGCTAAAACAAACAAAGCCTCAATAATATGTTAATGGTCTTTTAAAGACCTGTTAAGTACTTTGGTGTTGTTGTCTGTGTGTGCGCGTTGAGGAAGCGGTCTCAACCCGGGCTGAAGGCTGACACAGATAGACACACACACAGTGAGATGACAGAGGGAGAGGGAGGGCAGGAGGGAGAGAGAGATGGAGGGAGGGCAGGAGGGACAGCAGGAGGGAGAGAGATGTATGTAAATGCTGGGTCTGGTGGCTCAGTGGATGAGGGCATCTGCTGCAGGGACCTGTGTGCAACCTCATGGTCACAAGTTATCGTTTTGCTTTAGCCCCGCCCCCTCTGACTCCGCCCCCACCAGTGCGGCCCTCGGCCCCAAACTACACTGTAAATGTAGCCCCTGAGAGAAAGTTTGTGAGTACCCATGATCTAGAGAGAGTAGATGGTCAGTGGATGAACTAAGTGTAACTTTGAAGAGCATGTAACACTGCACCCGCACGTCCGTTCCAGTGTAGGAAAGGCAAGGAAAAGAACTTTTAATTTTGTCCAAATACTACCATAAATAGTAGCAGTAGTTTGTATTGCAAGCACTGCATAGATCCGGTTATTATGGTGGCCACTCCCTACCTCTCTTAATAAGTTTAGTAGTACTCAGTCATTCATGTGTGGATGTATCACTGCCTGTCACTCAATAAAAAGCAAAGCACCTAAAGTCATCCCATATATAAGCAAAAACATCCCATGTGAAGTGATAGATAATCAGATTATTTATCTTCTTCAATTTTCCATTTCTAGTACTCATTTCCACTGTAGGGTGAAAGTTAAATTAATTAAGCAGTAGCCCTTGAGTTGTAACAGAGTATTCTCAGTGCCACCCGTAATAGAAAAGTAAGAGATTCACCACCTGCATGTACTGGACGGGTACAGTAACGCAACGGCAACGCAAGTCTAGGTCACTCCTCATGGCGTGCGTCTCTTTTTCTCGGGTGCAAGTTTACCGCGCTGGCATTATGCCGGCTTGCAGAAAATAACGTACCAATTTTCCAAAACAAGAGACAAGAAGAAGAATAAGACTGGTGTACTTTCATAGTCGACTCCAATGGAAGTCCACAGTGCTCATAGAATTTGTTCCTTAAACTCCCACTAATGTTAGAGCAAGGATGAAGAAGTGTGAGGTTAGATAGATACTGGCCTCAATAGTTATGTAATGCGCTTGCAAGTTGCTAGTTGTACTGCAGCACACATTTCTGCTGAATGATTGAGTTAATCTTAAAGAGCATTGGTTACAGACTATGTCTTTCTTTCTTCATATAGGTTCTCCTTCCAAACGAACAAGGAGGAAGGAGCTGGCTAGAGCGGCCCGGCAACGGAGAATCGAGGCCACTGTTGCGGAATATCGGCGGCTGGTGGCCCTGGAGGACGAGGAAAGTGTGCGGTCGACAACAACGACAACGTCGTCTGCATCGGCCTCCGTGGCCCCACCGGCTGCCACCCAGCACAGTGGTCCACCGAGACTGAGCCGGGCTGCCAAAGGCAAACGCCACCGCCGAGCAGCAAGGCCAACAGCTGCTTCTCACAGGCCTTGCACCTGCAAGGCAGTGAAGGCACGCCTGCGCCGCACTACCCTGATGGTGTCCCGCCTTCAGCAGGAGCTCGCCTTGCTCCGCGAGGAGCATGATGCCCTGGCCCAAAAAGTTAACAGCATCCACCCATAGTGTCCCTTGCCCCTTTTTTAGAGACTTTTGGGGGGTGGGAATTGGGAGTTGGGTTTTTGGGGACTTTTGAAGGACAATCGTTGGGGTTAGGGAGGGTCTTGCGGGAGATTATTTTGTTAGGGATATAAATATACTTTTTCAAACTTTATCTGAGCATACCTGTTTTTTACTGCTTGCCTGGTGGGTGGGGGTTTAACGTTGACTGTTTTCCTGAAAGTTTAGTTCCATTTTCTTCCTTTAAGTGTAAATGCCCAAATGTTTTCAACACTAAGTGCCTCTCACAGACTAAGTGAAGTGAATCCAAGAGTCCTAGGACTTTAGTAGTACTACCTTCAGTCTCTCGTCTCTCGTACTAATACTCCATTATACCCCCAAACCACCAAACGCTTATCTTACCTGTAATTTGTGTTTGAAAGTAGGGCTAGGCCCAGGGCTGGCTCCACGGGAAACACCGAATAACGTTGGCAATCTTGGTCGGATAAAATTTCCTCATAGCGGTGGTACTAGTGGTGTGACACAGTGGCAGTTGCATGCCTATGAAAAAAATAAAATGAAATCTGGTTTGTCCTCCTGAGCAATTCAACGGTACAACTGAGAATATAGCAGGTGACAGAAGTACAGTAGAGCAGTGCCACATTGTAGCCTAACAAATGGTAAAGTATAACTACTAATTCGGTTGAAGTTCTTTCACATTAGCAATGGTTCTTTGTCAAGCAGAGTAAGAATATATCATCGACAACTGTGGAAAGAAAGAATGCGACAGTACAGGGCCTGTGTGGAATTATTGATAACTATATTCAACATAAGGTCTCTGTAGCCAGATACCCGAGAGCCTTGCTGGTCACTATAAATCCATTCACAACAACACTCAATGGGGTTGGTCTGGAAGGTGTCACGTTTACTCCCCGTGATCCAGTCGATGCAAATATGGTTCCACCTCCAAATGTCACCAACACCCAGAAGTGTAAACACAGGGTGTTCGAGGCATTAGGCGAGGGAGAAAAATAACAAACTAAAATAAAAAATGTGGGATGGGTAAAGGTAGGGTCAGCAGGGAAAGGATACCTGTAAGAGAAGACAAGACAGGCATCAGTGAAGTGATGTCCTAACATACAAGGGTACTCTCATATAGTCTCACTAAATAGTCTGCAAGTCTCCCGCCTACTCATGGGAAATGTAGTTTCATAGTACGGTAGGCGCTTAGGGGCTGCGTAACCTGACAGAAGGTATAGTAGATAGAAAAGGAGAAATTGCTTTTTTTCTAGGTGTCCCCTCACTCACCAGGGTTGCCCCTTGGTGACATGCTTCATCATTGGGGCCATCCCAGTCCTCTACGGCCTGGGGCGTGCTGCGACTTGCGAATTACGTAGGAGCACTTACAAATGACTATGTGTGGTGCAGATAGTGGAGTGGACTAAGTGATGTGTTAAGGGATCAATGTAGAAGCCGAGAGAGAGCAAAGAAATGCAGTCACAGTCAGAGAAAAAGGCAAGGGATACTGTATCTATGTGGTTGTAGTGGTCCTGTTGGAAGTGGTAAGTAAGTTGCCCGCAGAAAAAAAATCCTCCTATTAGCGGCACTCCTCCATTGCAGCCGACGCTTCGTCCACCGATGTTGGTCACCAGAAGACACCCTGTCCACTGCCTGCCTGATGCTGAATTGTGGCTCGCTACTGTGAAGCCTGACTCCATCCTTTTTTCCCCATTGCAGAGACTGAAACCCGGCCTGTAATTATTCAACGAAAAACAGGAAGTGATATAATATTACAACACCACTGATAAATAAATATAAGGTATGTAGGCTGTGGAGTGCAAAAAGTCACAATTTGTTTTTCCTAGTAGACAGACAGTACAATGTTTTTGAAAGTGCGTACTCTGAGTCACCTTTTGAAGGATAAATAAGTATGGGCAAATTAATGTAGCGGATCTTGCCCCTCAAGCTAGGTGTACTGTAAACTGTGTTTTAGAACAAAAATAGATCTTCCTAGCAGTGCTCCCACCCAAAAAACGAGGCCTAGCAGAAAACTGGAGACAAAACTTACTTTGAAAGTAAAAGTAGGCCGAAGTACCCTAATTACCCATTACCCCCCGTGGATTGCATTCAAACCACTTGCAAGCAACCAAGCAAAAGTAGCCATAGCCAGCATCGCTCCAAGACTCGAAATCCCCCCCACTCAAACACATGCAATAGAAATACTGCTAACCCTAACGAACCCTAAGTTAAGAATAGTGGCAAAGGCTTTCTTTAACTATGCCAAATCCCCCCTTTCCCACCATGGATTTTCTTCAAATGACTTGCAACCAAAATTACACATTCTCACGAGTGCTCTAAGACCCCAGAACTCAGTTTGAAAAATCTAGAACACCCCGATACACATGCAATCCTGCTGCTAGGGCTAACCCTAACGAACCCTAAGTTACAAAAAGTGCCAAAACTAAAGGCTTTTCCGCGCGGATTTTGTCCCAACCACTTCTACCCGGTATTAGACCTTCCCAGGAATGCCCCAAGACCCGGCAACCCACCCGCCAAGAAGCATAACACCCCCAAACAGGCCAAAAGCAAAATCTCATACTTGCAATATTTCTGGGCCTTCGGTCCAAACGCGCTGCGTAGCTAGGCCATAAGTCGGGGTTGGCACGACGGATTTCCTGAAAAGCAAATGCAATCAAGATTAGAGTGTCCCAGCAGTGCTCCCAGACCACGAAACTCACCCAGAAACACCAGGAAGCCCCCCAAACAGGCCCCCGAAAACGCTACATAGAGCAAAATGTCAGAAATAGCCCAAAAAAAAATCGGCCTGGATTTAGTCCCAACCACTTCTACCCGGTATTAGACCTTCCCAGGAATGCCCCAAGACCCGGCAACCCACCCGCCAAGAAGTATAACATCCCCAAACAGGCCAAAAGCAAACTCTCATACTTGCAATATTTCTGGGCCTTCGGTCCAAACGCGCTGCGTAGCTAGGCCATAAGTCGGGGTTGGCACGACGGATTTCCTGAAAAGCAAATGCAATCAAGATTAGAGTGTCCCAGCAGTGCTCCCAGACCACGAAACTCACCCAGAAACACCAGGAAGCCCCCCAAACAGGCCCCCGAAAACGCTACATAGAGCAAAATGTCAGAAATAGCCCAAAAAAAAATCGGCCTGGATTTAGTCCCAACCACTTCTACCCGGTATTAGACCTTCCCAGGAATGCCCCAAGACCCGGCAACCCACCCGCCAAGAAGTATAACACCCCCAAACAGGCCAAAAGCAAACTCTCATACTTGCAATATTTCTGGGCCTTCGGTCCAAACGCGCTGCGTAGCTGGGCCATAAGTCGGGGTTGGCACGACGGATTTCCTGAAAAGCAAATGCAATCAAGATTAGAGTGTCCCAGCAATGCTCCCAGACCACGAAACTCACCCACAAACAGACGGAACCCCCCCTAAGAGCACCTCAAAGGCAAGCAAGTCATCAAAAACACAAAAAATTTTCCGCCTGGGATTTGGTCCAAAACACTTTTATCCGGTATTAGAGCTTCCCAGCAATGGCCCCAGAGCCGTCAACCCAGGAGAAAACGAGTAGAAGACCCCCAAACAGCCAAAGAGCAAAAGTACAAAAATGGGGACTTAGTCAATTTTTCACAAATTTCCCAAATCACTCCGCGCGCGCTCTGCAGCTAGGCCCTAAGTCCCCTCTGCCACCATGGATTTGCTTCAAACCTCTTGCAAAGTAAAGTAGATATAGCCAGCAGTGCTCCCAGACCACGAAACTCACCCAGAAACACCAGGAAGCCCCCCAAACAGGCCCCCGAAAACGCTACATAGAGCAAAATGTCAGAAATAGCCCAAAAAAAAATCGGCCTGGATTTAGTCCCAACCACTTCTACCCGGTATTAGACCTTCCCAGGAATGCCCCAAGACCCGGCAACCCACCCGCCAAGAAGTATAACACCCCCAAACAGGCCAAAAGCAAACTCTCATACTTGCAATATTTCTGGGCCTTCGGTCCAAACGCGCTGCGTAGCTAGGCCATAAGTCGGGGTTGGCACGACGGATTTCCTGAAAAGCAAATGCAATCAAGATTAGAGTGTCCCAGCAGTGCTCCCAGACCACGAAACTCACCCGCAAACACCAGGAAGCCCCCCAAACAGGCCCCCGAAAACGCTACATAGAGCAAAATGTCTGAAATAGCCCAAAAAAAATCGGCCTGGATTTTGTCCCAACCACTTCTACCCGGTATTAGACCTTCCCAGGAATGCCCCAAGACCCGGCAACCCACCCGCCAAGAAGCATAACACCCCCAAACAGGACAAAAGCAAAATCTCATACTTGCAATATTTCTGGGCCTTCGGTCCAAACGCGCTGCGTAGCTAGGCCATAAGTCGGGGTTGGCACGACGGATTTCCTGAAAAGCAAATGCAATCAAGATTAGAGTGTCCCAGCAATGCTCTCAGACCACGAAACTCACCCACAAACAGACGGAACCCCCCCTAAGAGCACCTCAAAGGCAAGCAAGTCATCAAAAACACAAAAAAATTTCCGCCTCGGATTTGGCACAAACCACGTTTAGTGCTTCCCAGCAATGGCCCCAGACCCGTCAACTCACCTGCAAAGAGGTAGAACAACACCCCCACAAGTGCTGAGTCTTTCTTCATTGGGCGTAAACCAGCCCTCTGCTTTGATGGAAATAGGAGTCTGGAGGAGGAGGATAGAGGAGCATGTTCTTCTGAACTTGTGAACCTGAGGAATGCAGACTGCGGCACCTTCAAATAAATTAGCAAACAAGTGAAGACAGTTCTGCTGATGGGCTTGTCTTTGTGATTATCTGATTAAAGTTTGAATTATATTAACTGTGCACAACAAAGAAAGACAGACACACAGGAATAAAAGTGAATAAGGATGAAAAAGAAAGTTATTGATTCGTTGTCTCATTTTCAGGGCTCGAAGTCGGAATCACGGTCCAGGAATAAGAATAAGGCTTCGTCATCATACTCTGCGAATTCAGCCCGGGTGAGGTCAGTGCCACCTGACAGAGTAGAAATTCCCTCATCTATGGTGCTGGCCACCTCCTCTTCATCCGGCACGCTCTCTCGTACTCTTATATCTGGTGGTATGAGGTGCTGATTCATCTTGATCATTGTTAACCTCTCCACATTTTTGGGCGAGAGGCGGCTCCGTTTGGGAGTTACAATCCCACCAGCCGCACTGAAAACCCGTTCAGAAGACACACTTGCGAGTGGGCAAGACAAGTAGTTTAAAGCCAGGTTGGTGAGCTGTGGCCACAATTCTTTTTTCCCATGCCAATACGCCAATGGGTCAGAATTAACATAGACCTCTGTGGAGTCATTCAGATAGTCCTTCACCATCGACTCAAGGTCCTCCTCCAAGGTTCCTCCACTTTGCGTAGCTCTTGCTGTGCCTCTGACCTTTTGAGAACCAAACCCAGGCAGAGCTAGCCAATCCTCTTCAGCCTCCAATGTTTCTGCTGTCTTTCGTGCAGATGATGCGGTTGCCGGTGTCTTTAACGGCTGAGAGGTCACTTGTGCCACAGCCACAGGTGCAGAAGTGGATTGTTTTGACTGGGGATGGCCTGCTGATGTACTGCCATTTCCTTCAATTTCCAGCCGTTCTGTTTCAAACTTCTTGGCTGACAAGGCTAGCCAACGTTTGTACTTTGTAACATCTTCATCAGCAAAAGGAAAGAATGCTCTGCCTGCCAGCGCCTTTTTGTAGCGTGGATCCAGAATAGTAGCACAAATGTAATGCTGTTCTGAGTGGATCTTTTGAAGACGTTCATCACCTTGTAGGAGCTCTAATAATTTCTCAGCCAGAAGCAAAGAGTCTTTCTTTTTGTCATCTTTTCGAAACACAGAACACACCTCCTTCAGTTGGTCCTCCAGCATGTACAACAATGGGATAGCTTTTCCCAAATTAGAGTCCTCCTTGCTGACTGCACGTGTGAAGACCTCAAAAGGACGAAGCATGCGTGTTAGGCTTTCAACTATGTTCCATTGCGGCCCACCCATCCTCAGCTCCTCTATACCCTCTTTCAAGAAATATTGATCGAGTTGCGTATACTGCTCATACAGACGCTCAAGCATGTAGAAGGTTGAGTTCCAACGTGTTACCACCTCCTGGATGAGTGCTTTCACTGGCATTTGACTTTGATATAGCATGCTCCTCAGCTGCTTGCGGGCCTTAAAAGAATGCCTGAAATGCTTGCATATTTTTCGGCAGTTCTCCAATACACTGTACGCTGCACTGCGTTTATTACCCAAGAATTTTTGGACAACCAGGTTTATACAGTGCGCCAAACACGGCACTCTGAAATAGTAACCGTCCCTCATGGCCTTAACTATATTGGAGCCATTGTCTGTGGAAACATAACCAACCTTGCGTTTTAGTGGGGACAGACAGTTAAGGACCTTTGTGTTAAAGACATCCAAAATGTTTTCTGCTGTGTGACGTTTCTCCAAACCAAACATGGCTAGTGTTGCATGTTTCCGAGCACCTTTAAAAACAATGTTAGTGTCAACACCTGAGTTTAGCTTTGCTTTAGCCCCTGAAAAAGAGACCCAGTGTGCAGTGATGCACATGTAATCAGCGCCTGCGCCACTGGTCCACATGTCTGTTGTCAGATGTATAGTGTGAACAGCACTCTTCTGCAAAGCTGCCCCAATCACCTTCAGAACATCTTCATGTAGTGCTGGAACCGCAACTCGGGCAAAATAAAACCGGCTAGGAACCTTCCATTTAGGGCAGAGCGCTGTCACTAATTCTAGAAAACCAACCCCTTCTACAAAAGAAAAAGGGAGAAGGTCCAGAGCTAGCATTTTAGCCAGCTTAGTGTTATACAGACGGGTCATTGGGTGGTTGCGTTCATATTGCGCTTCTGTAAACAACATCTTTTTAATGTTGCCCTGGACCAATGATTTACGGGATGATGATGATCTCTTCGACCCAGTTACGCTCGCTGATGAACTTTTCCGCATTGATGTCTCACTCTCTCCCACACTCTTAGTGTGGCTCCCATGGGGTGTGCTGCTGACATGGGAACTGGGTGTAAGTGAAGTGTTTGAATCGTCTTCTACCTCGTCATCAGCAGATGACAAATCAACGTTTTCATTACGTGCAATTCCGGCTTTCTTGACCGCCTCTAGGTGCGGAAACCATTCGACAGGGTGCCTTCTCTCAAGATGACCTCTCTGGCCTCCGGTACCATAGTTAGAACCAAGCTTACCACGACTAAATCGAAGCTTACAAGGGCTACAAATGGCTACGTTTTCCTTTTTTGGGCAAACACTAAAGAAGTCCCAAACTGGAGACTTGAAATGTCTTCGGGGGCCGGAGGAGGCGGCGATACTGGTGGTGGTGGTCCTGCTGCTAATGACAGATGAAGTGGAGGATGTGGATTGCCGAACTTCAGTACGTTTTGCACTTTCACCACCACGAATTGAGGTCGAGGACGAGGTGGGTACCTTCTTGCGAAGAAATATGGAAGCGGTAGGTTTTGGTGTACTACTTAACTCCAAATCTAATGATTCCATTTCCATTGCCTCCTCGCCGACATCGTCATCACGCTCAGCAGCTTCTCGGGATAGGGTCAAAATGTCTCTTTGCTGCATGCCCGGTGGGGCTGCAGTGACCTTTGTGATGACTGGCTCGTCGTCATCGTGAGAGGCTTCATCACCAGCAGTATCTGTCACTTCTTGTTGAGCCTCATCACACTCCATAGGTTTGAGTTTTTGGACGACCTTCCTTTTACGCTTAGGTAACGGTGTCAGATCATGGTGTGCCTCTGCCTCACTGTCAGACCGCAGTTGTGGTTCCCAAGACAGATCACTTGCACCAGAACGAGGTGGGCTTGAAGAAGATGTAGACACCCCCCTTGATCTTTTCCTTGCTAGGGATGTGGAAGACAATGAATGATCATCAGGAGGAGTGGCTTCCAATGATACCTCAGCTTCATTGTCGATTTCCAAATGTGCCCCTACTTCGGGAGGAACAACTATTGTGGGCACTTGTGAACGTCCATGCACCTTTGCTTGCGCATCTCCTTTTGCTGCCTCTCCTTCCACATGTACTTGGGCGTGTACTTGCACATGGTGTTGTTGTTGCGGCTGTGGTTGTTCAACACTTGTCAGATGAGTTACAACAACCTGTGTTGATTCAGGGACATTGCTGCTACTTTCTTGCGATGAGCCAACATCACTGGTCGATGGTGATTGGAGAAGTACACTGACTGCCTCTGAAGCACTCAAGGGCTTTGACTTAAGTTGGCGTGGTGGTGGAGGCACTGAACCCAATGGAGCAGGGGTGCTGCTCTCAGGTTGGTCCCCAGCAGATCCTGCTGCTGCAGGCGTACTTTTTTTTTTGCTCCCAAAAAAAGTGGCGGGTGGCACACCAGCCTCCTTGGTAACTTGCTTCTTCTGCTCCTTACTAGCAACTTTCTTGCTAGAGGAGCTACGGAGAACTTTCTTTGGGGCCATCTTCTTCAGAGCAGGTCAGACAGCAGGCCGCAGTTGCACGAATTGTAGAGTTGTCTGAGGCCAGACGTGACGTCGAGTGACGTTATGCTGCACACACACACCGCTGCAGGACTTCTTCCTGGCACTGGTGGTTCTCTTGAGTCTTGTGCACCTAAAAAAAATGGAAGACAGAGGAACATCAGTTCAGTTATAGAGCACAAAAAAATCGAAAAACACTGCAAAATCAGCACAATCCCAATCCATCCATGCCCTCCATAATGTTTAAATTCAAGACAACCCACAGAAAGACTAGGCCCATGCAAGACTCACTACCCCTGGCATAAATAAAGGTTGAAAAGTAGGCAAAATGGTTGGAGGCCTAACAACAAAGCCTGCATTCAAAATGGCCACTTGCCTGCCAGCACATGGCCAGTGCCTGTAGCTGCACTCAAAATGGCCACCAGCCACATGGCATGTCCCTCCCCATGAACACCCCCAAAAATCGAAAAACACTGCAAAATCAGCACAATCCCATTCCATCCATGGCCTCCATGATGTTTAAATTCAAGACAGCCCACAGAAAGACTAGGCCCATGCTAGACTCAAATACCCCTGGTGAAAAGGCCACAAGTACAGGCCCAAAAATCGAAAAACACTGCAAAATCAGCACAATCCCATTCCATCCATGGCCTCTCCATGATGTTTAAATTCAAGACAGCCCACAGAAAGACTAGGCCCATGCTAGACTCAAATACCCCTGGTGAAAAGGCCACAAGTACAGGCCCAAAAATCGAAAAACACTGCAAAATCAGCACAATCCCATTCCATCCATGGCCTCCATGATGTTTAAATTCAAGACAGCCCACAGAAAGACTAGGCCCATGCTAGACTCAAATACCCCTGGTGAAAAGGCCACAAGTACAGGCCCAAAAATCGAAAAACACTGCAAAATCAGCACAATCCCATTCCATCCATGGCCTCTCCATGATGTTTAAATTCAAGACAGCCCACAGAAAGACTAGGCCCATGCTAGACTCAAATACCCCTGGTGAAAAGGCCACAAGTACAGGCCCAAAAATCGAAAAACACTGCAAAATCAGCACAATCCCATTCCATCCGTGGCCTCTCCATGATGTTTAAATTCAAGACAGCCCACAGAAAGACTAGGCCCATGCTAGACTCAAATACCCCTGGTGAAAAGGCCACAAGTACAGGCCCAAAAATCGAAAAACACTGCAAAATCATCACAATCCCATTCAATCCATGGCCTCCATGATGTTTAAATTCAAGACAAACCACAGAAATACTAGGCCCATGCAAGACTCACTACCCCTGGCATAAATAAAGGTTGAAAAGTAGGCAAAATGGTTGGAGGCCTAACAACAAAGCCTGCATTCAAAATGGCCACTTGCCTGCCAGCACATGGCCAGTGCCTGTAGCTGCACTCAAAATGGCCACCAGCCACATGGCATGTCCCTCCCCATGAACACCCCCAAAAATCGAAAAACACTGCAAAATCAGCACAATCCCATTCCATCCATGGCCTCCATGATGTTTAAATTCAAGACAGCCCACAGAAAGACTAGGCCCATGCTAGACTCAAATACCCCTGGTGAAAAGGCCACAAGTACAGGCCCAAAAATCGAAAAACACTGCAAAATCAGCACAATCCCATTCCATCCATGGCCTCTCCATGATGTTTAAATTCAAGACAGCCCACAGAAAGACTAGGCCCATGCTAGACTCAAATACCCCTGGTGAAAAGGCCACAAGTACAGGCCCAAAAATCGAAAAACACTGCAAAATCAGCACAATCCCATTCCATCCATGGCCTCCATGATGTTTAAATTCAAGACAGCCCACAGAAAGACTAGGCCCATGCTAGACTCAAATTCCCCTGGTGAAAAGGCCACAAGTACAGGCCCAAAAATCGAAAAACACTGCAAAATCAGCACAATCCCATTCCATCCATGGCCTCTCCATGATGTTTAAATTCAAGACAGCCCACAGAAAGACTTGGCCCATGCTAGACTCAAATACCCCTGGTGAAAAGGCCACAAGTACAGGCCCAAAAATCGAAAAACACTGCAAAATCAGCACAATCCCATTCCATCCGTGGCCTCTCCATGATGTTTAAATTCAAGACAGCCCACAGAAAGACTAGGCCCATGCTAGACTCAAATACCCCTGGTGAAAAGGCCACAAGTACAGGCCCAAAAATCGAAAAACACTGCAAAATCATCACAATCCCATTCAATCCATGGCCTCCATGATGTTTAAATTCAAGACAACCCACAGAAATACTAGGCCCATGCAAGACTCACTACCCCTGGCATAAATAAAGGTTGAAAAGTAGGCAAAATGGTTGGAGGCCTAACAACAAAGCCTGCATTCAAAATGGCCACTTGCCTGCCAGCACATGGCCAGTGCCTGTAGCTGCACTCAAAATGGCCACCAGCCACATGGCATGTCCCTCCCCATGAACACCCCCAAAAATCGAAAAACACTGCAAAATCAGCACAATCCCATTCCATCCATGCCCTCCATGATGTTTAAATTCAAGACACCCCACAGAAAGACTAGGCCCATGCTAGACTCAAATACCCCTGGTGAAAAGGCCACAAGTACAGGCCCAAAAATCGAAAAACACTGCAAAATCAGCACAATCCCATTCCATCCATGGCCTCCATGATGTTTAAATTCAAGACAGCCCACAGAAAGACTAGGCCCATGCTAGACTCAAATACCCCTGGTGAAAAGGCCACAAGTACAGGCCCAAAAATCGAAAAACACTGCAAAATCAGCACAATCCCATTCCATCCATGGCCTCTCCATGATGTTTAAATTCAAGACAGCCCACAGAAAGACTAGGCCCATGCTAGACTCAAATACCCCTGGTGAAAAGGCCACAAGTACAGGCCCAAAAATCGAAAAACACTGCAAAATCAGCACAATCCCATTCCATCCGTGTTCTCTCCATGATGTTTAAATTCAAGACAGCCCACAGAAAGACTAGGCCCATGCTAGACTCAAATACCCCTGGTGAAAAGGCCACAAGTACAGGCCCAAAAATCGAAAAACACTGCAAAATCATCACAATCCCATTCAATCCATGGCCTCCATGATGTTTAAATTCAAGACAACCCACAGAAATACTAGGCCCATGCAAGACTCACTACCCCTGGCATAAATAAAGGTTGAAAAGTAGGCAAAATGGTTGGAGGCCTAACAACAAAGCCTGCATTCAAAATGGCCACTTGCCTGCCAGCACATGGCCAGTGCCTGTAGCTGCACTCAAAATGGCCACCAGCCACATGGCATGTCCCTCCCCATGAACACCCCCAAAAATCGAAAAACACTGCAAAATCAGCACAATCCCATTCCATCCATGCCCTCCATGATGTTTAAATTCAAGACACCCCACAGAAAGACTAGGCCCATGCTAGACTCAAATACCCCTGGTGAAAAGGCCACAAGTACAGGCCCAAAAATCGAAAAACACTGCAAAATCAGCACAATCCCATTCCATCCATGGCCTCTCCATGATGTTTAAATTCAAGACAGCCCACAGAAAGACTAGGCCCATGCTAGACTCAAATACCCCTGGTGAAAAGGCCACAAGTACAGGCCCAAAAATCGAAAAACACTGCAAAATCAGCACAATCCCATTCCATCCATGGCCTCCATGATGTTTAAATTCAAGACAGCCCACAGAAAGACTAGGCCCATGCTAGACTCAAATACCCCTGGTGAAAAGGCCACAAGTACAGGCCCAAAAATCGAAAAACACTGCAAAATCAGCACAATCCCATTCCATCCATGGCCTCTCCATGATGTTTAAATTCAAGACAGCCCACAGAAAGACTAGGCCCATGCTAGACTCAAATACCCCTGGTGAAAAGGCCACAAGTACAGGCCCAAAAATCGAAAAACACTGCAAAATCAGCACAATCCCATTCCATCCGTGGCCTCTCCATGATGTTTAAATTCAAGACAGCCCACAGAAAGACTAGGCCCATGCTAGACTCAAATACCCCTGGTGAAAAGGCCACAAGTACAGGCCCAAAAATCGAAAAACACTGCAAAATCATCACAATCCCATTCAATCCATGGCCTCCATGATGTTTAAATTCAAGACAACCCACAGAAATACTAGGCCCATGCAAGACTCACTACCCCTGGCATAAATAAAGGTTGAAAAGTAGGCAAAATGGTTGGAGGCCTAACAACAAAGCCTGCATTCAAAATGGCCACTTGCCTGCCAGCACATGGCCAGTGCCTGTAGCTGCACTCAAAATGGCCACCAGCCACATGGCATGTCCCTCCCCATGAACACCCCCAAAAATCGAAAAACACTGCAAAATCAGCACAATCCCATTCCATCCATGCCCTCCATGATGTTTAAATTCAAGACACCCCACAGAAAGACTAGGCCCATGCTAGACTCAAATACCCCTGGTGAAAAGGCCACAAGTACAGGCCCAAAAATCGAAAAACACTGCAAAATCAGCACAATCCCATTCCATCCATGGCCTCTCCATGATGTTTAAATTCAAGACAGCCCACAGAAAGACTAGGCCCATGCTAGACTCAAATACCCCTGGTGAAAAGGCCACAAGTACAGGCCCAAAAATCGAAAAACACTGCAAAATCAGCACAATCCCATTCCATCCATGGCCTCCATGATGTTTAAATTCAAGACAGCCCACAGAAAGACTAGGCCCATGCTAGACTCAAATACCCCTGGTGAAAAGGCCACAAGTACAGGCCCAAAAATCGAAAAACACTGCAAAATCAGCACAATCCCATTCCATCCATGGCCTCTCCATGATGTTTAAATTCAAGACAGCCCACAGAAAGACTAGGCCCATGCTAGACTCAAATACCCCTGGTGAAAAGGCCACAAGTACAGGCCCAAAAATCGAAAAACACTGCAAAATCAGCACAATCCCATTCCATCCGTGGCCTCTCCATGATGTTTAAATTCAAGACAGCCCACAGAAAGACTAGGCCCATGCTAGACTCAAATACCCCTGGTGAAAAGGCCACAAGTACAGGCCCAAAAATCGAAAAACACTGCAAAATCATCACAATCCCATTCAATCCATGGCCTCCATGATGTTTAAATTCAAGACAACCCACAGAAATACTAGGCCCATGCAAGACTCACTACCCCTGGCATAAATAAAGGTTGAAAAGTAGGCAAAATGGTTGGAGGCCTAACAACAAAGCCTGCATTCAAAATGGCCACTTGCCTGCCAGCACATGGCCAGTGCCTGTAGCTGCACTCAAAATGGCCACCAGCCACATGGCATGTCCCTCCCCATGAACACCCCCAAAAATCGAAAAACACTGCAAAATCAGCACAATCCCATTCCATCCATGGCCTCCATGATGTTTAAATTCAAGACAGCCCACAGAAAGACTAGGCCCATGCACCACTCACTACCCCTGGTCAAGGCCCCAACAACAGGTCAAAAATCGAAAAACACAAAATTTTACAAAAAAAAAAAATCGAAAAACACAGAAAAATCAGCACAATCCCAATTCATCTATGGCCTCCATGATGTTTAAGTTCAAGACAACCCACAGAAAGAATCAGTCCACCCACCACTGAGTACCCCTGGGAAAAGGCCCCAAAACAGCCCAAAAATCGAAAATCCCAAAATTTTAGTTGCAGCAACTGTAATGCCCCAAACAAACTTACTTGTAAAATTTCTAATCCAACAGTGATCCAAAGAAAGTCAAAAAGGCCTCAAATCCAAAGATCCAGCAGCATCCACAAAAGGTAATCCTTCCAGGTCCACATCCGAATGAAAAGTGACCAGGAGATGGACAAAGCACTGGGAGGAGCCTGCTGAACAGGAACAGGAAGTTGAAGACTATGGGGCACTTCCTTCCTCCCACCCCCCTGCCCCCCTCCCCAAAATGGACTCCTCGCTAAAAAAGTGCAGGCAAATGTCAAACTAAGGAGTTATTCACATAAAAATCTTCATTTCTAGAAGGTTTATGCTGCTTGCTGGTGGATTTCTTGTGCAGAATTGCAAATTTATATTTTCGCGCGCCGCATCTCAAATCTCGCAATTGCGAAGTACCGCGAGACGTGATCTCGTCGTACTCGCGTTGACAAACTATCGCTGGCAAGCCGCGATGACGTAATCGCGCTCGCCAATTCCCGCGGGATCACACAGCAAGATCCAAAATGGCGCAGCACTCGCAAACTATCGAAAAAAACAACTCGGCAAACGATGATAAACGCCGCGCGCCGCAAAAATTGTATCACCAACGCCGCGCGCCGCCAAAAAAAACCGCTGCGTGCGAATTTGCGGATTTTGCGGGAAATCCGCAAATCTCGCGGATTGCGGATTTCCCGAAAATCCGCAAAATCCGCGAGCGGAACGGATTTTCCGCCCACGCTTAAATGGAACAGGACTTTGTCATGTTGCAACATGGTCAGTCACAATTACGTTCTATAATGCTATTAGGCTGGATGTTACAAAATCTTCGTTCATGCTATGTTTCTTGGCATTTAATCAACACTGCGTCACTGTTTTCTGAATTCAATCTCACTGATAAACAGATCAAATTGGCACAGAGGGGTGTAGACTATACGGTGCTGAGCATTGGAAAACTGGAAAGATCGCCATTCACAGTAGCTGAAAAACCAGCCATTGAATGGATAATACATGGTACAATCACTCTGCCTGTTACAATTTTCCATTTTCAGTATTGCTTAAAACGTATACCAGCAGGCTTATATGAAAGGTTAGGTAAAGAATACATCAAGACATCCTGGGAATACACACACACAGATGTTAGAGTGGGGGAAAGAAGTGTTTCTTAGTGGTAATAATTGTAAAAATGCACTGAGCGGTTCTCTCCTATGTCAGGGTATAAACTTACACGGGACCTGCGATGGTTCCTCTAACAATTTATCCTGCCACTTGCAAGGTTCAACAGCTGCAGTGATTAATCCAATTTTAAATTACAAAAAACAATTTGATGGACAGAATGTAGATCAATGTCTTACATTCACCCCAGTACAAGGATCTGGGCCTAAATCCATCGTTTTTTGCACTCCACACCACCCTGGGTCAGATAATGGCTTTATGCAAATCAGCTCTGACCCTGTGCCCCATGGGAACAGTCCAGTCCGAACTACAACAGACATATCTTTCCCAGACCGGAATCAAGCATCCGAGGACCGGACCGGTTTCGAGGTAACACCTCTCATCAGCCCGGCTAGCTTGACTCCAGTGGTGTGGAGGCTCTGGGACCCACGTCTGAGCTACCCCAGTACACTCAGGGAGAAAATTACAAAAAACAATTTGATGGACAGAATGTAGATCAATGTCTTACATTCACCCCAGTACAAGGATCTGGGCCTAAATCCATCGTTTTTTGCACTCCACACCACCCTGGGTCAGATAATGGCTTTATGCAAATCAGCTCTGACCCTGTGCCCCATGGGAACAGTCCAGTCCGAACTACACAGCCATATCTTTCCCAGACCGGCATCAAGCATCCGAGGACCGGTTTCGAGGTAACACCTCTCATCAGCCCGGCTAGCTTGACTCCAGTGGTGTGGAGGCTCTGGGACCCACGTCTGAGCTACCCCAGTACACTCAGGGAGAAAATTACAAAAACAATTTGATGGACAGAATGTAGATCAATGTCTTACATTCACCCCAGTACAAGGATCTGGGCCTAAATCCATCGTTTTTTGCACTCCACACCACCCTGGGTCAGATAATGGCTTTATGCAAATCAGCTCTGACCCTGTGCCCCATGGGAACAGTCCAGTCCGAACTACAACAGACATATCTTTCCCAGACCGGAATCAAGCATCCGAGGACCGGAACGGTTTTGAGGTAACACCTCTCATCAGCCCGGCTAGCTTGACTCCAGTGGTGTGGAGGCTCTGGGACCCACGTCTGAGCTACCCCAGTACACTCAGGGAGAAAATTACAAAAAACAATTTGATGGACAGAATGTAGATCAATGTCTTACATTCACCCCAGTACAAGGATCTGGGCCTAAATCCATCGTTTTTTGCACTCCACAACACCCTGGGTCAGATAATGGCTTTATGCAAATCAGCTCTGACCCTTTGCCCCATGGGAACAGTCCAGTCCGAACTACAACAGACATATCTTTCCCAGACCGGAATCAAGCATCCGAGGACCGGACCGGTTTCGAGGTAACACCTCTCATCAGCCCGGCGAGCTTGACTCCAGTGGTGTGGAGGCTCTGGGACCCACGTCTGAGCTACCCCAGTACACTCAGGGAGAAAATTACAAAAAACAATTTGATGAACAGAATGTAGATCAATGTCTTACATTCACCCCAGTACAAGGATCTGGGCCTAAATCCATCGTTTTTTGCACTCCACACCACCCTGGGTCAGATAATGGCTTCATGCAAATCAGCTCTGACCCTGTGCCCCATGGGAACAGTCCAGTCCGAACTACAACAGACATATCTTTCCCAGACCGGAATCAAGCATCCGAGGACCGGACCGGTTTCGAGGTAACACCTCTCATCAGCCCGGCTAGCTTGACTCCAGTGGTGTGGAGGCTCTGGGACCCACGTCTGAGCTACCCCAGTACACTCAGGGAGAAAATTACAAAAAACAATTTGATGGACAGAATGTAGATCAATGTCTTACATTCACCCCAGTACAAGGATCTGGGCCTAAATCCATCGTTTTTTGCACTCCACAACACCCTGGGTCAGATAATGGCTTTATGCAAATCAGCTCTGACCCTTTGCCCCATGGGAACAGTCCAGTCCGAACTACAACAGACATATCTTTCCCAGACCGGAATCAAGCATCCGAGGACCGGACCGGTTTCGAGGTAACACCTCTCATCAGCCCGGCGAGCTTGACTCCAGTGGTGTGGAGGCTCTGGGACCCACGTCTGAGCTACCCCAGTACACTCAGGGAGAAAATTACAAAAAACAATTTGATGAACAGAATGTAGATCAATGTCTTACATTCACCCCAGTACAAGGATCTGGGCCTAAATCCATCGTTTTTTGCACTCCACACCACCCTGGGTCAGATAATGGCTTCATGCAAATCAGCTCTGACCCTGTGCCCCATGGGAACAGTCCAGTCCGAACTACAACAGACATATCTTTCCCAGACCGGAATCAAGCATCCGAGGACCGGACCGGTTTCGAGGTAACACCTCTCATCAGCCCGGCTAGCTTGACTCCAGTGGTGTGGAGGCTCTGGGACCCACGTCTGAGCTACCCCAGTACACTCAGGGAGAAAATTACAAAAAACAATTTGATGGACAGAATGTAGATCAATGTCTTACATTCACCCCAGTACAAGGATCTGGGCCTAAATCCATCGTTTTTTGCACTCCACACCACCCTGGGTCAGATAATGGCTTCATGCAAATCAGCTCTGACCCTGTGCCCCATGGGAACAGTCCAGTCCGAACTACAACAGACATATCTTTCCCAGACCGGAATCAAGCATCCGAGGACCGGACCGGTTTCGAGGTAACACCTCTCATCAGCCCGGCTAGCTTGACTCCAGTGGTGTGGAGGCTCTGGGACCCACGTCTGAGCTACCCCAGTACACTCAGGGAGAAAATTACAAAAACAATTTGATGGACAGAATGTAGATCAATGTCTTACATTCACCCCAGTACAAGGATCTGGGCCTAAATCCATCGTTTTTTGCACTCCACACCACCCTGGGTCAGATAATGGCTTTATGCAAATCAGCTCTGACCCTGTGCCCCATGGGAACAGTCCAGTCCGAACTACAACAGACATATCTTTCCCAGACCGGAATCAAGCATCCGAGGACCGGACCGGTTTCGAGGTAACACCTCTCATCAGCCCGGCTAGCTTGACTCCAGTGGTGTGGAGGCTCTGGGACCCACGTCTGAGCTACCCCAGTACACTCAGGGAGAAAATTACAAAAAACTATTTGATGGACAGAATGTAGATCAATGTCTTACATTCACCCCAGTACAAGGATCTGGGCCTAAATCCATCGTTTTTTACACTCCACACCACCCTGGGTCAGATAATGGCTTTATGCAAATCAGCTCTGACCCTGTGCCCCATGGGAACAGTCCAGTCCAAACTACAAAAGACATATCTTTCCCAGACCGGAATCAAGCATCCGAAGACCGGACCAGTTTCGAGGTAACACCTCTCATCAGCCCGGCTAGCTTGACTCCAGTGGTGTGGAGGCTCTGGGACCCACGTCTGAGCTACCCCAGTACACTCAGGGAGAAAATTACAAAAAACAATTTGATGGACAGAATGTAGATCAATGTCTTACATTCACCCCAGTACAAGGATCTGGGCCTAAATCCATCGTTTTTGCACTCCACACCACCCTGGGTCAGATAATGGCTTTATGCAAATCAGCTCTGACCCTGTGCCCAATGGGAACAGTCCAGTCCGAACTACAACAGACATATCTTTCCCAGACCGGAATCAAGCATCCGAGGACCGGACCGGTTTCGAGGTAACACCTCTCATCAGCCCGGCTAGCTTGACTCCAGTGGTGTGGAGGCTCTGGGACCCACGTCTGAGCTACCCCATGGGGCACAGGGTCAGAGCTGATTTGCATAAAGCCATTATCTAACCCAGGGTGGTGTGGAGTGCAAAAAACAATGGATTTAGGCCCAAATCCTTGTACTGGGGTGAATGTAAGACATTGATCTACATTCTGTCCATCAAATTGTTTTTTGTAATTTTCTCCCTGAGTGTACTGGGGTAGCTCAGACGTGGGTCCCAGAGCCTACACACCACTGGAGTCAAGCTAGCCGGGCTGATGAGAGGTGTTACCTCGAAACCGGTCCGGTCCTCGGATGCTTGATTCCGGTTTGGGAAAGATATGGCTGTGTAGTTCGGACTGGACTGTTCCCATTGGGGACAGGGTCAGAGCTGATTTGCATTAAGCCATTATCTAACCCAGGGTGGTGTGGAGTGCAAAAAATGATGGATTTAGGCCCAGATCCTTGTACTGGGGTGAATGTAAGACATTGATCTACATTCTTTCCATCAAATTGTTTTTTGTAATTTTCTCCCTGAGTGTACTGGGGTAGCGCAGACCTGGGTCCCAGAGCCTCCACACCACTGGAGTCAAGCTAGCCGGGTTGATGAGAGGTGTTACCTCGAAACCGGTCCGGTCCTCGGATGCTTGATTCCGGTCTGGGAAAGATATGGCTGTGTAGTTCGGACTGGACTGTTCCCATGGGGCACAGGGTCAGAGCTGATTTGCATAAAGCCATTATCTAACCCAGGGTGGTGTGGAGTGCAAAAAACGATGGATTTAGGCCCAGATCCTTGTACTGGGGTGAATGTAAGACATTGATCTACATTCTGTCCATCAAATTGTTTTTTGTAATTTTTTCCCTGAGTGTACTGGGGTAGCTCAGACGTGGGTCCCAGAGCCTCCACACCACTGGAGTCAAGCTAGCCGGGCTGATGAGAGGTGTTACCTCGAAACCGGTCCGGTCCTCGGATGCTTGATTCCGGTCTGGGAAAGATATGGCTGTGTAGTTCGGACTGGACTGTTCCCATGGGGCACAGGGTCAGAGCTGATTTGCATAAAGCCATTATCTAACCCAGGGTGGTGTGGAGTGCAAAAAACGATGGATTTAGGCCCAGATCCTTGTACTGGGGTGAATGTAAGACATTGATCTACATTCTGTCCATCAAATTGTTTTTGTAATTTTCTCCCTGAGTGTACTGGGGTAGCTCAGACGTGGGTCCCAGAGCCTCCACACCACTGGAGTCAAGCTAGCCGGGCTGATGAGAGGTGTTACCTCGAAACCGGTCCGGTCCTCGGATGCTTGATGCCGGTCTGGGAAAGATATGGCTGTGTAGTTCGGACTGGACTGTTCCCATGGGGCACAGGGTCAGAGCTGATTTGCATAAAGCCATTATCTAACCCAGGGTGGTGTGGAGTGCAAAAAACGATGGATTTAGGCCCAGATCCTTGTACTGGGGTGAATGTAAGACATTGATCTACATTCTGTCCATCAAATTGTTTTTTGTAATTTTCTCCCTGAGTGTACTGGGGTAGCTCAGACGTGGGTCCCAGAGCCTCCACACCACTGGAGTCAAGCTTGCCGGGCTGATGAGCGGTGTTACCTCGAAACCGGTCCGGTCCTCGGATCCTTGATTCCGGTCTGGGAAAGATATGGCTGTGTAGTTCGGACTGGACTGTTCCCATGGGGCACAGGGTCAGAGCTGATTTGCATAAAGCCATTATCTAACCCAGGGTGGTGTGGAGTGCAAAAAACGATGGATTTAGGCCCAGATCCTTGTACTGGGGTGAATGTAAGACATTGATCTACATTCTGTCCATCAAATTGTTTTTTGTAATTTTCTCCCTGAGTGTACTGGGGTAGCTCAGACGTGGGTCCCAGAGCCTCCACACCACTGGAGTCAAGCTTGCCGGGCTGATGAGCGGTGTTACCTCGAAACCGGTCCGGTCCTCGGATCCTTGATTCCGGTCTGGGAAAGATATGGCTGTGTAGTTCGGACTGGACTGTTCCCATGGGGCACAGGGTCAGAGCTGATTTGCATAAAGCCATTATCTAACCCAGGGTGGTGTGGAGTGCAAAAAACGATGGATTTAGGCCCAGATCCTTGTACTGGGGTGAATGTAAGACATTGATCTACATTCTGTCCATCAAATTGTTTTTTGTAATTTAATCCAATTTTAAGGCTACTTTCTAATGGAAGTTACATTATGTTGAATGATCACAGCTGCTGTGGCATGTTGCCAGGTTTAGCCTATATCATAACTGTGTCAGCCAGGGTCACTTGCTGTATGCAAGTATTGTTTCCAAAAACCAAGACAGATCGGGAGTCACCACTTCTCCCTTCACTGAACATCTCTTCTATATGAATTGACTTTAAGCAGAATGAAAGCCATTCTTTTACAAAAAACGCTACCATTGACCTCGGCCAAAGAGACAAATGATCTGCAATTCACAAGGACTTCTGCAGAGATACACACCCTATTAACTACAAACTGCCCTATACATTTCTCAGTAATGTTAGGTCGTATCTTAAACATGTCTGATACGAGTGGTATTGTACATGTATTAAAGACGATTTTTTCAGGACTGTTGACACACTTTGAAGCAGTCCTAGGAATATTTCCAAAGTTCATGCACTCTGTCTTTGGCGGATTGCCTCTCATTTTGGGACTCGCAGCAGGGATGTTATTTTTTGATCCTTCTGATCCAAAATGGCAAGCCAAATCACCAACGATACCCAGATCACCATGGAGAACACTTTCTGGCAATGAAGTGTCGTGAGCGCATAGTTCAAATTTTGGGATTAACTCGTTTAAGAGAACTGAATACCACATTGTTTATGTCATTCAGACCAATCTGGCAAGATTGCAACTTAACTGTTCTAAGATGCCTGCTGTGTGGAATGGAATGCGTGTTAGACATCCGTCTCACACTCCCATCAGCCATTCCAATGGATGTTGATACTTTGCTTGGACCACTGACGGCTCATGCACTGTGTTGTCCCCAGCGGCTACCAATCCTGATGACGGCATTCATTAAGATCTCAGAGACGCAAAATGCTGACGGTGAGGTACGAGAGGAAAGCGGCACACGGGTATCTTCCAATTCGAACATTGCTAATGCAACCAACTCTGATGGCGATGCTTCACATCTATGTGCAATTAATATTCTTAATGAGGTAATCCAACTTTCACCTACAATGGTAGACGAATTCTTTAAAGACTTAGAAGATTTGATATTTTCTCCAACCAATGTCACTGACTTTTAATTAGGCACACAGTGTTCTGAGAGACTCTGAATTCAACCTTCATTTTTTCAAAACAAGGGGGCATATAACCAACAACTAGCGATAATTTTTGTCGCTAACTTGTTTAGAGACAAAAATTATCGCCGCACATCGGCGATTTTTATCACAGATAAACCTTGCTAATAGCAAGGTTTATCGCAAATGCGATAAAAAACGGCGGCAATGCATGAATATCGCTGAAAAGTCAGCGATATTCATGCATTATCGAGCAAATGCTCTTAGCCATGTTATCCACCTCCCATTGGATAACATGGCTAAGAACTGCTCAGGGCAGGTGTTAGCTTTTGGAGATATTCGCGCTTAGCGCGAATATCTCCAAAAGTTGGTAATAGGAGATAGCGATGTTAGCGACTGTTTCCAGTCGCTAACATCTTGGCACGCCCACTTTGCATGTCATTAGTGATAAATATCACTGACATGCAAAGCGGGGCCCAAGATGGTCGCTATCTCCTATTAGCTGTCACTAACTGGTGTTAGCGACAGCTTGGTAATAGGGAGATCATTTTATCTCCGCTTTCTTGGCTTTTAAAGCCAAAAAAGCAGAGATAAACCCCCTTGATAATATGCCCCCCGGTTTTTAACTTTGGAACTCTATTTTTTCTATGATCACGCTATTGCTTTTCTAAATTTGTATTGTTTCATTTTTTGGGGGGCATAGAGTAATCTGCTTAAAGTAGAACTATTCATAGAGAACTAGAATTCTTTGAAAACTTCCAAGAGACAATATTTGACCTTGTCCACAATCAAACAGTTTATATATTCTGCCATGGAATGGTCTCCACTTTTTCTTCTGTTATTA
>NW_028247440.1:0-70877 GCF_964263255.1 Lissotriton vulgaris | reverse complement strand
GGTGTTACATGGCTGTTGATTTCAGCCTAGGGTGACCATATTTTGGAAATAAAAAACCGGGACAGGCCAGATATAAAAGTATTAAAGGACAAGGACTAAAACCCTTAAGCTTACTTACATGTCTGGTCAGTCCCGTTTTTGTGTTTAGCGTGTATACAAATGAGTTTCTCTATGCACACACTTACAAGGCTAGGTTACATAACATTAGCTGTGACTGGCCCTCCACCATAAGCCCCCCTGCATCAGTGGTGGCTCCTCCGCTATGGCAGAGGAGCATCGCCTCACTGCTTTCGAGCAATGCGAGACAAGAAGTAGAAACATAAAATGAAAATAACTTTCAGTTATTTTGCTACTTTGCGGGCAGGCTATTGGACAGGACTGCTCTGCTCTCAGCGCAAGGCAGGAGAGGAGTTGTTTGCCCACTCCTAAGTGCACAATGACTGTTTGGTCGGCACTCTGGGGGCGCCCAAACCAGTCATGCGCTTTTTCCCCGTTCTCATTGCAGGCTGCATAACAGCCTGGGTGGAGGACATGCTCAGGCACCCATTACCTGGTTGAGCGTCGAACCAGGACGCTCAAAACCAATCACAACGCTGCACTGCAGCTTTGTAATTGGTATGGGGAGCCTGGGTGATTACCAATCACAACGCTGTATTGCAGCGTTGTGATTGGTCAGTGAGGCGTGACTGTGCTTCCAGTTCCAGGAGCAGTGACATCCGGGAAGCACTGGTGTAACAAAATTTGTGGAGGCCCCCCTGCAAGGTATGTGGAGGGCCCCCCATCCGGACTCATACAGGAGCTCTCCAGCCAGAGTACTTTGTTAAGGGGGCCCCCTGGAGCTTGGCCCCCCCCCCCCCCCCCCCGACCACGGGTTTACAGGGCCTGTGTTACGCCACTGGTGGGAAGGTAAATACATTTAAAAATTGTATTATGCTCACCCCTGAGCGACCCCTCCACCCCGCCACCCGCAATGCAATGCCAGCGCTCCTGCCCTGCACTCCTACCCACTCTGTCTCCCCTATGCTGGAAGCTTACAGCTGAACTCCTCTTATGTTGCCTGAAAGAAGCAGATACATTAATCAACTTTGGACTGTAGAGGCACCCCTAGAAAGGAAAGCATACCTTTCCATCCTGCTATCCATGATACATTTACCTTTGTCCTAAAAATGTTTTAAAATTAAAAGAGTTGGGATGCTGGGCAGTCCTCTGAAAACCAGGGACAATCTGAGGAAATCCGGGATATCTGGTCACCTTATACCAGCCCCAGTGTAAATAAAGAGACCTCCTAATGAGGCCATGCACGTTGCAAATGTAGTTCTCCTGAAATCGTGTTGATGGCACTTCAGTGCATTTTGAACTCCTATGCTCCCTTTGGTGCATTATCGAAAGGACAATGGTTGTAGGTTGGCTTTTCCGGGAGTAATGGGTGTGCTGCAGAAGCAGACTCAAAGTGTTGTGTGAGGTTTCAAGGACATAAGCATTGGAGTTGAGAAGAATGTGAGAGATAGATGCAACTGTGAATAATGGTACTTGCTGTGTATGCATTGATCCTGCTCTGTGTTATTATTGATTGTACCTGCTTGTCCAGTGAGAGATAGATGCAACTGTGCATGCTGGTACTTGCTGTGTATGCACTGACCCCGCTATGTGTGTTGCTGTTGATTGTACCTGAATTGTCCAGTGAGAGTACCATATTTTGTTTGCTCATGCTTGTGGGGCAGGATAGGTCGTTGACAAATAATTTTGTAGCCAATCCCTTGGAGCTGTGTATCTAACACACTGGGCGTTGCGTATCCGATCCCGCAGAGGTTTTTGTACAGGAAACAGTCTTCAGCTCACATCCTTTATCACAAAGGTAAGTAAGTACCAAGCAGGCAGGCATAAGTAAGTACCAAGTACATTTACCTTCACCATGCAGTACTTTACCACGAAGGTCAGTTTTGTTTTTTAAATAACATAATTTTTATTTTATTTTAAAAAGTGGTTTAGATGAGGGTAGTGGTAAAGGGAGGTAAGGGTAATGTTAGGGTTAAGGTGTGAGTAGATAGAGGGAAAAAGGAGATAAGGATAATTTTAGGGTTTAAGAGTGGGAAGAGGTAAAGGGAGTTAAGGATAATTTTAGGGTTGGGGCGGGGGGTAGTAAAGAGCTCAAAAATGTACAAGCATTGAAAATGCAATAGGTTTCGCCTTTACTTAAGTTAAAGCCATTTGCTTTGCTAATGGTATTGTAATTTGTATTAATCCAGGAAAGAGGTTTGATTTAAGAAGCTTTATTCAGCAGCACAGCATCATGTAAGCAGCTTCAAAGTCCAAGTACAACTGACTAAAAGATGCAGAATGCATCACCAGGAAAGTTCTGAGAACCAGAACATCATGAACAAAGTCTCATGCCATTAAAGGAGAAGTAATAAAAGGAAAGATGTATAATGCAGGATGTAACATATAGCAAAGCAAATGTTTTTAACTTAATGAAAGGCAAGACCTATTGCATTTGTTTAAACTGGTTTTCATCGTCTCTTTATCATCTTTTCTTTTTTGTACTGTTGTTTCCTCTTCTTGTTTTCCTTCTCTCTCTGTTTAATACCGTTCAATCCCCATCTGTCCATTTCCTCCCTTTCTTTTTTTCTGTTTGTGCCATTTTTATTTATTTGCGTATCTTTTACTGTTCTCTCCCCATCTGAGCCTACCGGCAACTTCAGTAGTGCATGGGACTGAAAGCCCATTAAAATTCCACAGGGCTGATGTGGGAATTATAGCAGGGCTGGCCGAGGCTTTCATCCTTCAACTGCCGATAGTATGACCACCCATTTAGTTGATATGCACAGTGTGTAATTCAAGAACCTACAAATAATGTAAATTGTCATGCTGCTGAGGAAACAAGTTTTGGGTTATGTGACAGACAGAGAGAGATTATTATTATTATTGTGAAATTTATAACGCGCTCAGTTACCCAGGGGCATCCCGGCGCTGGACACAGCGAAGGAAAAAGACTCAAACTCAGCCACTACACCGGAAACAGATGGGTCTTGAGGAGTTTCCTAAAGTGCAGGATGTTAGGCTCTGAGCGTATCTTAAGGGGCAGGGAGTTCCACAGTGCCGCCACTTGCACCGAGAAACGCCGGCAACCCGAACGAGCTCTTTTAACTCTGGCTGACTGAAGCAGGTGTTTTTGGTCAGAGCATGTGTGGACTTATATGGACGTGCCATATTAATCAAAATGGAGGGGCCCCTCCCATGCAGGATTTTGTGTGCAGTGCATAAGGATTTGAATTTCACCTGCTCCTTAACAGGGAGCCAGTGAAGAGTATTCAGGGCCGGAGCAGCTGATTGTCTCCTAGGGACCATCATCAGCAGTCTAGCGGCTGCATTCTGAACCTGTTGGAGGGTCTTAAAAGTCGACTCCGGGGCACCGAGGAACAACGCGTTCCCATAATCGAGTCTAGACAAAAAAAGACCACGGATCAGAAGTTTCCTTGATGAATCAGGGAGCAACGGTAACACCTTGCGAGCTGACTGCAGCAGGCCAAAACAAATCCCCGCTGTCTTCCTGGCGTGTGTCCTGAAGGACAGATCTTCTTCCAACCATACTCCTAAGCTCTTGATCTCCTTCTTAGAAGATGGTGGAACGCCCAAGGACCGGGGCCAACAACTAGCTATGAGTGAAGGCCTGGGTTTGCCAAGCAACATCAGCTCAGTTTTTTCTCCATTGAGCTTCAAAGCAGAGTGGGACATCCACCGATGTACATTGGCAAGACAGTCGTGGAGAACCTCAGGTCGTTCCGCCAGCTGGGTCAGACCTACTGCCAGCTGAGTATCATCAGCATAGCTGATGATCTTCACACCTGAAGGGGAGACCACTCTTTCAAGTGGAGTCATATAAACATTAAATAAAGTAGGGCTCAAAGATGAGCCCTGGGGGACTCCACATTGAAGAGGGAACGAGGTCGACTGCTCTGCCCCTTCCCAGACTTGATAAAAACAGTCTGAGAGGAAGGACTCAAGCCACTTCAGGGCCATTCCCGTAATGCCCACCTCTGACAGACGTTGGAGGAGCACCTGATGACTAACGGTGTCGAAGGCAGCACTCAAGTCCAGGAGGATCACTGCCACTGACCCCCCTGAATCAAGAATGCTCCTTGCTTCCTCCACCACTGCCAATAAGGCCGTGTCCGTCCCCTGACCAGGGCGAAAGCCAGTCTGGGAGTCTCCCAACAAACGATGGAATTCAAGATGGTGTGAGAGCTGGCGATTGACCAATTTTTCTGCAATTTTGGAAAACCCAGGCAAAAGTGAAATGGGCCTAAAATTGGCCAAATTGGAAGGGTTCAAGCCCGGTTTTTTCAGCAGTGCTTTAACAACTGATTTTTTCCAACTCTGGGGCACCATACCCTGAGAGAGGGAAAGATTGATAAGGTCCGTAAGCGGGGTGGAAAGAATGTTGGCCACTTGTTTGAGCCATTTCATAGGCACGGGGTCACTAGGCGAACCACTCTTCATCACTTTCAGGACTTTTACAACCTCTTCCTCCGTAAAAGGGCCAAAGGAGGACAGCTCAAAAGGGCATGTTACTGGGCCAAAACCCACCTCCAAATTCTGTGACGTCACCGGCAAAGAGGACAAGATCTTCTCTATTTTAGAGTGAAAGAAGTCTGCCAACTCCTCACATTTTTCCTGAGGGTTACCATGCACGACTGGAGGGACCGGAGCCTTCAGAAGATCCTTAAAGATTTTAAAGGATTCCCCTGAGGAGTTACTCGCCCTATCAATCCTGTCACTGAAGTAGCTAATTTTAGCGTCCTTCAAAGCGACTTTGTATTTCCTCATGGCTACCTTATAGTCTTGCCGGCTCTCTTCATTCCACTCTCTCCTCCATGCCCGTTCCAATCTTTTACAGATTGTTCTCAGACCCCTAAGTTCAGGAGTGTACCAGGGAGCGGAACCAGTTCTTCTTTCCCTGGTGGGCCTTTTCTTTTTCGGTATTATTAGATCAAGGGAACTAGTCAGCCAATTTTTCCACGTGCTGGTCAGCTGTAATTGGGTCAGAGACAGGGGGGGACAGGTTCTCGCCAACTCAACCGCCCAGCTGTCCACTGGAAGCCTAGACCATAGCCGATCAACTGTATACCGTCTGGGTACAGGATCTCTCCCCTTCTCCAACTGCCACCTAAGGGGGACCAGGCAATGGTCTGTCCAAGGAAGCGCCAGGGGCGGCTGGGGCTGTAGGTTCTCTGAATTAGGGAAAGCCACATCCAACTGGTGACCCTTGTTGTGGGTAGCTCCGATGTTAACGAGCTGCAGATCAAGTGCTCCCAACATGCCTCGTAGGTCTCTCGCCACTGCATCGCTCGGATCTTCAAAATGCAGGTTGAGGTCCCCAAGGACTATAAAGTTGGAAGACGCGGCGGCTAATTGTATACCCGACTCAAGAAAAGAATCAGTGAAATTCGCTATCGCTGCAGGAGGCCGATAGACGAGAAGGCCCGCAATAGAAATGGTGGGAGAGATAAGTAGCGAGAATTGACAGCCTTCACAGTTATCAATACCGCTATCTAAGGCTTTACACGTAAATTTATTTCTGTACAAAATGGCCACTCCTCCCCCTCTCCCGACCGGCCTATCTAAATGAAACATAAGATATCCAGGAGGAAGGGCTTGGACGATATCAGGTCCTGAGCAAGGGGTCAGCCAAGTTTCAGTAAGAAGCAAGGCGTCTAAGCTGTGGTCCAGAATCAACGAATTAATTTCCGTGGCGTGACAGGGCAATGACCTGCAATTAAGCAGAGCCATAGAAATTTGAATGCGATCTTTTGACGAACTACCGGAGCAACATAAGGAGAAGTTCTTAAAGGGGATACCTTCTGCCCATTGATAGCCGCAACTAGGGTCTCTAGGAACGCGTAGCGAAAGTAAAGTGTTACTGGAGTACCTGCAAATAGGATCCGTGAGTCCGGTCGAGCTGGGCAGAGTAAAGCGCCCTATGCCCGTCTGGGCCCGGACGGGCACAGACGGGCTTAACTCTGGCGAGACTCCGGCGACGTTCCGGCGATGACGCTGCGTGATGACGCTGCGCGTCAGCATGGCTGGCTTTATGTTCGCCCAGCGTCAATAAACTAGAGCGCTGACCGCGCCGCCGGCAGTGTACCCCCTCCCAAAATGGCCACCACAAACGAGACAGTGGGCAAGGGACCCGCGATAACGCGGTGTTCTCACAATTAGAGTGGGGGTAAGCGTGACAGCCGTGCAAGTCTGCGGATGGCCTCAGGTAAAAGCAGGGGAAAAAGGTAAACTAAGAACCAAAACAAAATAGGCAAAAACGGAACGATTAAAAAAGAATTAAACAGAGCAGAGTTGCAGTAATATGCTGTGAGACAGATACAAGTATTGGAACAGCAGCAACCTGTGCAGTTTAAGGCGAACTGCAAAGAATTGCTGATTGTTACTTAACATGTATTAGCTTTAGATAAAATGAATTTACGGTTGACAATGAAACTAAATTTTGCATATATGCTAATTATTAAGTAAACCTCTGCTACAGAAGAACATTGAGAACGCAAGATGTCAGTGATTTAGAAGTACTGAGTCAGCATGTTAAAAAGGCAAGATTGTTGTCCTGCTGGTTTTAGTTCAATAACACTCGCTGTTGCAGTTAATTACATAAATAAACGTTGCAAAAAGGAATCGCGGAGGCTGTGTGTCACATTATAATTGCCACTCGGCTGCATGTTTGCCATTGTTATCCTGCTGTGGATCGTCCAACAAACTGACATTAACATAAATGCAATAATGTTGTAATTGTGATTAAGGTGGACTAACAGGGATGCAACAACAGGGTGGACGGTCCACCACATGGAAACAGGTCAAATGTGAAGTGTCAAAAAAAAAAGAATAGCGGATAGTGAGAATAATTTGTGAGAACAAATTGGAACAATTTAAAAGATATATGAAAGGGTAGTGGACATGGTGTGATTTGAAACCTTTTTTGCAGGGTGATCAGGAGGGGCGGCTTTTGTACCTCTAACTAGGGGTCAGGATTGTCAGTGGAGACATCCTGGAGGACCATCGGGGTTCGGTGTAGCCCAATGAACGAGTAAGGCTCTTACATCCACACGTAACACAGACTAGAGATGCGAGGGGGCAGTGGAGCCTGCATAGCCCCGGGAGGTGCTGCTTGCTCCGTGCAAGGTGGGACACTCCATGTATGCGGTGAGAGCATGTGAAAAGGCACAAAGTACTCTCCACGAGAGGCTGCACTGGTCGGACCCTCACAAACAAGCAGAGCCCCAGCACCACCACACCCGCGCCCCTTCCCCAGTAGAGAGCGGGCATGACACGGGTGACCAACCTATCGATCAGGGTGTCGGCCACGACCCTTGGTTACGCCATCTGGGAAGATCTTGCAGGTGCATCGTAAGACCCTTAAGTCGGCCTTATGCCCGAGGGGTGCGGGAGCCTTAAGCTTGGGTGCCTCAGCTGGCCCCACCGCCGGCTGCTTCATAGAGCTCTTCTTTGGTCCTGCTATGGTCATTGTGGCGCCTGGATAAAAGAAGGGCCCGGCCTGCCGCAGCTGTCACCCGATAACTGCACACTCCACTGCCGGAAGTTGTTGCCAAATGTCCACATTTGGCCATTTTGATTTAAGATCCGTTTCCCTGAAATAAATGGCCCATTAGACGGGAATGCGTCAGGCAAGACGTCACACTCTCTTCAAGTCTGTTAATATTACGCGCTTGCCACAAACTCCCCAAAAATTATACATGCGCAGAAAACACACTCAGCAGGGACTGAAATATTTCAAGTATGTTATCATTATGCGCTTGCCTCAAAATAAAAAAAATTATACATGCCTGGGAACACACTCAACAGGAAAACTTTTAAAGTGTGTCAATAACATTACGCGCTTGCCGGGAGCCGCTGCCGCCCTGTCTCTGTAATGGAAAGCAGAGCGCCACATCCACCCACCCCTAAGAGGAGGGAACGAGCAAGCACGAGCTTAAAGGACCTCGCGCAAAAGTGAAACGAGCTTGCCTCCGAGTAAAAAAAAACACAAGAGAGGGGAAGATGAAACACGCGCTCACCACGACTTTTCTGTTTTTCTGCCATCCCACTTGGGCGGCCTGCTTTCCTTCTGGCGTAAAAGGTTTATTATCTTCTTTATGGGGCCATCTGTTTGACCTCATAAAGATAACATACCTTTTACACCAGCAGGAAGTCAGGGCAGTCCGTCCAAGTGGGGCGGACGAAAAAGAGAAAAGAATACTTCACCATGACCTCGTTCCCAATGGCTGGTCACCGTTTAGCGTAAACGGTGATGCCGGCCAATGGGAAAGAGGGGCGGAGCTTAAAGCTCGCTGGTGAATCTCCCTCTAAATCATTAGATCTCGCCAGCGAGACTGCGCATGCGCAGCCTACGCAGGTGAAACCTAAAAAGGAGGGTATGTGGGGTTCCCTCCAAAAATAGTCTATACAAATTTAAACATTTAAAAATATTAAACAAAATATATTTACACATATGTATGAGTGTATAAATAAACACATAGTATGCATTGCATATATATATATATATATATATATATATATATATATATATATATATATATATATATATATATATATATATATATATATATATATATATATATATATATATATATATATATATATATATATATTCACTGAAAAAACCATAGGTTATAGACCATATATAGTTAGGGATTAGCATTTACAAAACCTTAATTTACTCGCACAAAACCATTGAAATTCGCATATATAGTTAGTTGCACTAACTATATATCGCGCACCCGCAATCCACTGCTGATGATGTCACATATTACATCATTCATGACATGGTCAGTGACATCACTGATGACATCACTAATGACATCTCAAATGACATCACTGATGACATCTCAAATGACATCACTGATGACATCTCATTTGACATTACTTATCACACCACTGATGATATCATTCATGTGATAATACGAGGAACCTCTTCAGATTCTAATATAACCTTAGATACAATCAGTGTAAACAGACACTCACAGACTGTCACTCATCCATGGAGTTACTCACACACCTAGTCAGTCATGCAAAAAATCAATCGCACATCCATTTCCTCAACTATACAGTTATACACACCTTACTTATTCAAACATATACTAACACATATTTACTCTCTTATACAATCCTTGATACAAGTTTACAATGATCCAAACAGCCACTCACACATTCACTGGCTCTTATGCACAGTTATTTATATATGTCAACTCTCACATGTACTGTGTTCTACATATGTACTTACTTTGACATGTAGCACTAAGATATCAATTCACTCACCAATACACTCATGCACACAGTCAACCGCCCATACAGTTAATTCCACATGCACTTTTGAACCCATACATCTAGTGAATCAACTGTTCACACATCTATGCACAGAGTCACACACCTCCCAGCCACCCATACACACACACTCAGTCTCCCATACAAATACTTGGGCAACCAATCAATAACCCATATAGTTACTCATATAGCTACTGATCAACACATGCAGCAGTTTACAGAACAACAGACATAATGATGTACAAATTAAGACAGTTTAGTCACTAACCCATGCACTCAGTGAGACACATCTAATCACTCACTCATACAATCAGTCATGCACCTACTAAATCCTTCATCCAGACACTTATACATCCACTCATTCTTCAATATGTAAGACATATTTTAACTCTACAGAAACATACAGTCACTGGATGTTGTCATCAGTGATGTCATCAGTGATGTCACTGACCATGTCATGAATGATGTAATATGTGACATCATCAGCAGTGGATTGCGGGTGCGCAATATATAGTTAGTGCAACTAACTATATATGCGAATTTCAATGGTTTTGTGCGAGTAAATTAAGGTTTTGTAAATGCTAATCCCTAACTATATATGGTCTATAACCTATGGTTTTTTCAGTGAATTTTTAAGGTTTTGTAAATGCTAATTCCTAACTATATATGGTCTATAACCTATGGTTTTCTCAGTGAATTTCAACGGTTTTTTAATAGCAAATATCAAAAGCTGTAAAATGTATTCTTATTCTAATGCAAAAATATATTTTATATTTTTGTAATATAATTTTTTTATTTATATATTTTTTACATTTATTTTTTTTTGTTTCGCTGCCGGTCCGCGAACCGGGCAGCTTCCCGTTAGCTTCATTTTGTTCCGCGACCCGGTCCGCGAACCGGTAAACGTTCCGTTAGCGCAACTACCGCGTTAGAAAGCAACAGTTTTTTTTCTTTACAAACTCCTACTGTTTCAACTGCCATTTCATTCCCACACTTCATCTGACTGCAGCAGAACCTCCTCTCACCATGTTTTCTGTCTGGATTGTTGGACATAGTTACATCCACTGGGCTCACAGGTATGCTGATAACAGAAATTTACACAACCTCAATTTACAAAATGTGGAAATCAAATGGATTGGCCAAAGAGGATTGAGATGTCACCAATTGATACCATTGGTGAAAACCTTTTTACATTTGCCAAACCCTGACCTCATAATAGTGCACTGTGGAGGAAATGATTTGGGCACTTTGACTGGGGTAGGTCTGGAAATGCTCTTAAAGGACACCTTTGAGCAATTAATGGCACTTTTCCCTCAAACTGCCTTGGTATATTCCAATATATGCCAAAGACAGAAATGGAGGTGGTCCAATCAAATTTGTCCACAAATTGAGAAAGCGAGGAAGCATGTAAATAAGTCTGTTTAGGCTTATATGAGAGACCATGGAATGGGTGCCATCTACAACAATAACTTGCGTTATTACATGCAAGATATCTACAGAGGAGATGGTGTGCACTTCTCAGATGACGGAAACAGAGTTTTCATACAAAATTTAAGACTGTGTATTGGTACCTACTTATAAGTACCTAGAACTTACACAGAACCCAAAAGCTCTTTTCAGAGCTACCTTAACTATAATTACTTTTTAAAAATTTCAAATGTACCTTTTTTCACTAATTTTCACTCATGTTCCCTTCCCGGTTCGCTACCCGGCTCGCGTACCGGCAGCTAACCGCGCGAAAAAATAAAAAAAATTTTCCGACATATATGAGCCTCCTCAGCTACCCTCAGAAAACCTAGGGGGTCAAAATACGTCTCCCGTGCCCCCTTATACCCATTTGCCACATTGTTATTCCTCCATCTTGTGATAAAATTTCTCCAAAACACAAAATGGCGAACTCCCGTTACGCTAACGGTAAGCTACCCGGTTCGCGTACCGGGACGCGCCTCTACGGCAAAAAATCGCAATTTTTTTTATTTTTTTATTTTTTGCCCCGCGGGGCACTTTTTAATATCCCCCTCATCAATCCTAGGGGGTCAGGAGGGGTCTACCTTGCCCCCTTTCATTAAATTCCCCCTTTGTTTTTCTCCACCTCTTGTCTCTCGATCCTACCGAGAGACAAGATGGCGGCTGTTCCGGACTATTTAGAATGTTGACAGACACCGGAAAGCCAATCAGCTTCGCTTCGCGAAGTTCCGTTACGCGTCAGGTACGCGAACTGGGGCGCAAACCGGAGCGCTGTTACAGATATATCTGTTTTTTAAAACATTAATTTCTCAAAATCCACTGGACCACATATATTGAGACATAGCAAATACACGTCGGGCAAACCATATCTACAATTTTGCCAAGTTTCGTGTAAATCCATTCAGCCGTTCGAGCTAAAAGTGATTCCAACCGCCCTATCGAAAAATGAATGGGAAAAACGCGTTTTGGGACCCCCCTTTTTTCTCGGCCCCCCCTTGACGAAACCCCCCCAAAGTTTCAGGGGCTGCTCAGAAACAAAATGTGCCATTTTCCTGAAAATTTCAGCCAATTCCGTCCACAAACGCCAAAGTTATTCGACATAGAATTTTCTGAAATCCCATAGGAAAAAAATCCTAACTATATATACCTACTGGCGACCGCCAGTAGGTAATATATAGATCTCCATAAATATATCTATCTATATATACATTTATATATAGATATATATACACACACAAAGTTCTGAAATCCCAGAAAAATGCACGGACACCTGGGAAGTTGCAGTGTCTGGCTTTACTAACTGCACAAGCAACGCGTTTCAGCTTTCGCCATGATCACGGTAAAGGGCAAGCAGTTTCAAACACATATTTAATAGTGCACCAAACATAATGAAAGGACATGTGATACACCAATGGTGAACAGGAGTGCAAAAACATGGTGGCCATCTTGACATTATCAATCAATGTAAGTCAAATACACTTAATCAGATCTATAAATACTTAACATCAGCCATAATATTTAATAATCAAACAGTGCTGTGATAACATGATAATATGGGCGAAATTTGCGAATTCGCAGACCACGAATTCACGCAAAATCGAATTCGCGATCCACAAAATTCGCGAATTAGTGCGAATTTGCGGATTTCTTTTTTTTGCGTGTTTGCAGGGTTTTTTGCGTATTCACGGGCCGCTTGCAGCGCATCGACCGCAAACTTACCCATGCGGTCTTACATGGGCGTGGCCATCTTGTTATCGTTGCGTATTTCCAGTTCCGGGGGCTTCCTGCATGCTCCATGCTCGCGGGGGAAATATCGCGCAAACTTACCCGGTCCTCTATGGGCGCGGCCATCTTGTTTTTCATTCATTGCTATGGTTTTGGGCATGTTTTTTCTATCCAGCTTCAATCTTTGCCGTCCTTTGTTTGTTTGAAGTGTTTTTTGCACTTTTTTGCTTATTATCTATCTCTCTATTTTCCTACATCTATAATTTGTGTTTTTTTCAACTTTTTGTTACTTTATTACCTACTTTATTTGTTTAGCTCTCTCTCTTATTTTATTTCATTTTCACACCTACTCTTTATTTCTTGTGCCCAGGACCATGGCAAAGGGAGCGGACAAGGGCAAGGGGAAAGGCCCAGATCTTCTCTGCGGTGGAGGTGTCCGCCTTGATGTTTTATGTTCAGCGACACCTCCCTAAGACCGTGGCAGCAGGTGGGAGGATTGCTTCCGGTTATGGCCTCCGGGGATGTCGCCAGCTGTGGGAGAAGGTGTGCCGGGCCATGCATAGGGAGTCTGGGGTCCGGCGCACCTACCAGCAAGCGACGCACCAGTGGTCTGACATCCTCGACCGGGAGCAGGACATGCTCCACCTGCTAGGATTTGAGATCCCTGGCCTTGGTGAGTAGCTAATAAATAACTTCTTTGTTTTCTGCTGCTCTGTTATATTGCTAATCTATTTTTTTCCTGAAGAGTATGAATGCTTCTGATTCGATTACATTGCAGGTAAATGAATGTTTAAATAGCTTCTGTCATTACAGGTGCTCGCTTGGTTATTGGCGTTGCTACTATGCTTACTTGTTTATAACTTTTTGCTCATTTGAGATGCTAGAGACAGTAGACTTCTTTGTACTCCTGCTGCTGCCACTTTGAAGAGATAGTGGTGGATTGATACGTTGAGTATATTATTTATTACTTGTTATAGGACATTTGTTAGTGGTCTGCAATCATGATGACGGACTGAGTCTGTCACGCAACGTCTCGTGCTGCTGAGTGATGGCAGTTGTAGTAGAACTTTTTTGTTGTTGGTGTACTTAGTGAATTGCATAACTTTCCTATTAGACGGTCTGCGAATCCTGCAATACTGTACTACTATCCTCCTAGTTGACCAGATCAGATGCAATTGTTGTTAATTTGTTTCCCCAAGATAATTTTAGATTGAGTTGAAAGAAATCAAATATTTCAAAAAAACAATCATCCATGTTGTGTTTCTTTATTTCATGATCATCAGCACCTCCCAGGGGCAAGGCAACTGAGACTCTGGTGGAAGAAGGTGGACAGGATCGGTCCCTTGCTGGCTCTTCTGCTGGCCCCGTAAGGTGTTTTATTGTTTTATTAATACTTATACTTCCCTAACTTTTACAGCTCCTATTCATTACAAACTGTTTCCTAATTCTATGTTTTACAAAATAGTCTTTGATCTTCTTCAAATCTAAACTACTTTCTATATTCTTATCCTGCCTCTACCATCACTCTCTGTGCTACTACTATTTACAATTATGAGTGGGTCTGTGTAGGTAGCTATGCTTGCCCAGTCGGCAAACGGTGTTAAACAAAACTCTGATCCAGCAATAGCTCTAGGCACTAAGTGCAGTCCTCTGGGTTGCCCTTGCTGTCTATTCCAGTCTTCTTAATTTAATTGCTTTGACAATTTCCAACAACAAAATGTCATTGTTTACACCAAGTAAAAGGTAGCAGTTTCCTTTTTGATTTGAGAGGAGCACATCCCATACCGCTAGTGTTTCAGGGACTAATCTGCACATTAAGAAGTATGGACAAGAAAAATAGGACATTGTTGATGATAGGTGTAGTTCGACTTTCAACATACCTCAGTCCGAGCAGAAGTTGAACCCCCAATCCCCTGACCGACTACCTAGTGTGTCTGACCCATGATTTTACGACCCAGAAGAACAGAAGAAGACTACCGCTGAGTCCCGGCCTATCTGAGTCACTGAAACATGACTGCCAAGTGCAGTAGTTCAAACCCTTCCGCTCACTCATTCGTGAACAAAAACCACACAGTGTTTGTTAGTTTTAAAGTTTTATTTTCAATTAAGAAATGAAACCATCATTTCTTTATTTTTAATAGCGTAGTATTCGGAGCGAGCAATGGTGATGGATGAAGATGACGTTAAAGTTTAAATAACATTCCCATGAATGAAATTAGTATTACTCAAACTTAATAATAGTTAACAGACACATGAAATTATTAGAATAACTGTGCGGGAGCCCCCACCTTCTTTAAATTACCTAAAGTACTGCTGGTGATGACTTACTAGTAGTTGGTGAATCGTCCTGTTGGCAGAAGGGCAATGGAATCTTCTTTCTGTGATTAGAAAAATGGTGCACGTTAAGCAAGCATTCATCAGTTGTCATAAGAAGTGTAGCATTTAATGGAATAAGCATATAAAAGGTTAACACCCTTCCCAAAACCGTTACTTTTTTTCAATCCCAGTAATACAAAATGTGTTATGTAACATTTTCTTCCATTACGAGACAAAATAGGGGGTTGTGTATGGCATCTGAAAATATGACATGTTTTTCCTAGACGTCACAACATCTGATGTGGCAGTGCCGGGGCCAGCAGTGCGGAGGGGTCCACTCTAGGGCTGGATGCGGCGGCGCCAACAGGAGGAGATGGGGGGAAGACTCAGTGGCGGCGGACGGTGGTAAGTTATTATACTCCTTACTTATTGAATTTTTTTTGAGTAGGCTCACAAAGGAGTGTATGATGTACTGTACAGTAGTACACAGTACACTAGTATAAGTACACTGTACTGTTAAGAATAGTTACTAATTTAGAACTACTTTTTGGGCTACCACGGAGAAGACAGTCAACATTGACTTGTAATAGCATTAGCGGCGGTACTTCTCAGGTAAACAATGGCCCCCTCTATTTCACTTCAACTCAGCTGGCAAATTTTTATTGTGAAGCCAAGTCATATCAGATGTAGTTTAGGGATGTGAAGAACGAAAAGTGAAAGAAGGGTGAAACGAAGGACGAGCGAGTCTTAATATTTATGACTGTAAAGAATGTTTTTTTTAATGCAAGTCAAGATAAGAAGACGGTGGATTTCAAAATATAATGAAAAGGGTGTTAGTTGGTTGTTGACAAAAAGAAATTTTGGTACATTTGAGACATTAAGAAGAATCATAGACGTACTTTGGAAGCCTGGATGTTATCTTCTTTTTCCTCATCGATAGCAGAGGTGTATGATGTAGTAGAACAGACACTGAGTGGATGAAGTATTGCCAGTGGCAGTGCCAACCCTATAGAAAAGTAAGACCTTCCTATCCCCACCTGCATGTACTGCTCAAAGTACTGCGAGTCTGCGTCATCATGGCTTGTGTCTGTATTTCTTGGGTGCAAGCTGAGTGAGCTGCCATTATGCCGGCTACCACAAGTTCACGTACTAGTAATTTCTTTTGCAAAACAAGATAAAAAAAGTAAAAAAGGACTTTTTTTAGTACTGTGTTATATTCTTATCCATAGATATTTCCCTTTTAATTTATAATTCCATTTTTGTACATATTTCCCGTTTAAATAGAATGTCTATTCTTATCTGCTCATGCACATTGTCTGTTGGATTCCATTTAGAATTGTTATGAACTGAAATGTATTAACTGGGACTGACAACTTGGAGAGTGGAAGTACTGTGCTGCAGTTTAATAAATCTTGGATTTTACTTTGGATTACTTGGATTTTCTACTTATTTTTTACATACTCTCTGACTATGTATGTAGTAGTGAGTCCAGCCATAGTGCTGCTAGTGGAATTCCTGAAACTCCCAGTAATGTCACAGGATTACAAAGATGGCAGAAAGATATATGCCAAAATGTTATACTGTGTTTGCTACTTGCTGGTGTTACTGAGAGTCAACTTTGCAAGGAGATGGCTGTCCGGGCCAGGGCCCGTAAGCTGGAGGCTATTTGTGCCGAGTATCGGCGGCTGTGGGCTCGGGAGCAGGAGGAGACAGCAACCACTACATCCTCCTCCAGTGCCCACGGGTCCACCAGCCAGAAGCCTCCAGCCAAACAGAGCCGTGGCCCGAGAGCCTCCCGCCGCCGCAGCACAGAAGCAACAAAATCAACCGCCCCCCCAGATCCTGGATGGTACGTCAGCACCGGTTCCGTAAAAGAGTGGAATACCTGGAGCGGTTGGGCGAAAAACATCAGCGCCAGCTCCGGGACCTCCGCAAAGAGCTGGGGGACGTGCAGCACCAGCTGTCCACACTACGCCACCGGAGGAAGTGACTGTCCCTTGCCCCTTTTTTAAACCCCTGTTGGGGGATGGGAATTAGGTTTTTGGGAAAGGGGACTTTTGGATTTTTGGACATTGGTTTGGTTAGTGAGGGAGGGTGAGTTGGGGTAATTTATTTTATTTTTGTGACAACAACATCAATAATATATATTTCTTAATAATTATATTTTTCATACCAAAACACAGTATATGCGTTCATATTATTTTGTGTGGGGGTTGGCGGTGGTTACTGGACGTTTGGTTTCTTCAAACTTACCAGCATGAATGAAACATCTAGTTCTGAAATGTACCAAAATGCAAGTAACCAAGTAAGTGAATTCATTAGCCCTACTTCTTTAATTTACTAGTAGTACTGTCAGTCTCTGCTCTCCTTCCAGTCCTAGCCCATTATTCTACCTCTCCAAAATGCTTATCTTACCTGTGATTCGTGTTTGAGAATAGGTTAGGCCACAGGGCTGCCTGCATTGCAAATGTTGATTAAGGTTGGTTGTTGACTTGAATCCTCGACGGATGCAATATCATTGTTGTGCTGGTAGCAGTAGTGGTACACACTGGCAGTAGCAGCATATGAAAAAAAAGGAAATGAAACATTGAGTGGCCTTAGCATTGCATTAGAAACAGTACAATAGATAGTACGGTAAAGAACAGTGCCATACATTGTAGCCTAAGCAGTGCTAAATTAATGTAAATATAAGTAGTAGTTGCGTGGAGTTTGACTGCTATATGACATTAAGGCAAAAGACACATCAACGTAACGTAAGCATTAAGCATTTGATTCTTCACGTCGTGTAGTAGGAGGATGTTCTTGATGACCATCAATCCACGATGGCGCACATAAACTTCTGATTGGAATGATTTCGGTTGCTTTGACCTTATCCTCCCCAGCAAGTGTGTGGAATTTATTGTTGTTGTCAGTCACACCTCAATGAAATACCACACAGCCCGGAGGAAGAGTGTTAGGGTTTTCAAATTGGATGGGAATGGGGGTTTTTGGGAAAGTTTGGTAGAGAGGAAAAAAACACAGCATGCGCAACAACAAATGAAGAGAAACAAATCTTAGGATTTGAAGATATTGATAAATCTTAGGGACATAAAGGAAGTGCACTACTGCATGCATGAAGTTGTTTGCTAAATGGATGGTTAGGTTACTGAAAAGTAGTACTACTACTTACTGCAACTTACTAGTAACTACGAAGAAAGAAGTTGACAGTACAGGGCTGCAGTAATTACGCAATTTCACTTGCTTCTCTGCCCTCAGAGAGAATAAAGACTTATTATTAGAACATTAAATTAGTTTTAACAATAGCAAAGACATATCAAATAGCTGGAGGGATGAATTTGAAGCAGAGATCAAACCAACGCACAGAGTCACACTCATAAATGTAAGTTCAAGTTCACAACAATATCATTTACAAGATAAGGAGAATTTAAGAGGATACTGTAACTGTATGTTGTAGTTGTCCTGTTGAATTTGTGTGAAGTTGATGCATCCAGCCATTCCTCTTATTCGCGGTACTCCTTCATTCCATCGGATGCTCCGTCGATCAATCTTGGTGACCAGACACCCTGTCCACTACCTGCCTGATGCGGAATTGCGGATCGCTTATGGTCCGGGATGCCAGCCACCCCTTCCACCACCAATCCCAATGGTAGGAGACAGACACAGTTTGAACTTTTGGAAGGCAGGGGGGCCTCGCGACCCCCCCGGCCGTATTTATTAAAATATGAAACAAAATTTAAAACTTTAAATTAAAAACGTTTCATTTATCGTTTCATGTACAAAATTCAACTTTCATTACACTTGATGAAGACGGGTATCCAGGCTAACCTTAACAAATCTCTAATACAAAGACAAAGACAAAGCCAAAGACAAAGACAAAGCCATCTCAAAGTCGTCTGAGTTCCCGTGCGGGGTAACCGTAAGAAGGACAGTGTGGACTCCCCCCCTTTCCCCGCACTCTCTTCCGCCGCAGCGGATATCCGACCCCCGGGAAATTCGTGGGAGGGGCATATAGCCATCTCCCCCTGGGAGGGGCCTATGGCCGTCTCCGCCTGGGCAATCCCATCCGTAATGGGTGCCGCCCCCGTGGGAGGGGCCAATGGCCGCCTCCCCCGGGCGCTCCCATCCATAATGGGTGGCGCCCCCACTAGGGACCTTGAAATCACTGCTCACCGATCATGACCTTACCGCCCGACCGAAGACTAAATAAATACGACAGTTAATGACCTACTAGTGGGAAAAAACCTATGCATAATTTATATCACAGCTAGATATATCCCTCACTGCTACCCCCGTCCTTGTAGAGTGAAAGTCCCAGAATAGTACCCAACATACTATAAACATTGCTACAAAGGAGAAAAAAGGTCCTATAACAGAGGAACCATTTTATTGCATACAGTTTATCACCCTTCTACAAAGGAAAAAAGGCCTATAGGCAAGTATTCAGTTGCATACACAATCTTGGAATCAATCCACAATGGGAGAAAAGGCCTAGACAAGACGTTTATGCATCACAATCAATTGCAAATCACAACTTTATTTACTCCCAAACTTCTGCAACAGGAGCTGGTGGGTGGGTCAAAAAACTGCTGCTTGTTCCCTTGAGGGCTCACGAGCGACGAGTGGTGCAGCCTTCAGAGCGCGGGAACAAGAGGACGCCTGCCTGGACCCCCGCGCCTTTTAACTTGCAGCGGGGAGGCGGGGCGTCATCCCCCTCCTGCCCAAAAGTGCGCAGACTTCCGGGCGGGTGTTAGGACAACCCTCTTAGGCGGCGGGGGCGTGCTCCAACCACGCCACTTTGGGCATACCGGCCGGAGACACGCCCCCCGCCTGCAAAGGTTTCCCGGGCGGTCGGGGCACCCAGCCATACGTTCGGGGTGACCGAGAGGTCTCCCCTTTCCAAATGGTAATCCTGAGTACATCGTTCGATGGCACAGGGTAAAAGCCTGCCTGTAATTGTTGATGGAAAAACACAATTGTAAGTGATTAAAAACAACACGGATTAAAAACAATATAAGGTACGCTGTGTAGTGCAAAAATAACACTTTCAGTTTCAGAGGTGACAGTATCACTCCCCAAAATCTAGAACACCCCACATTACCCTCCCAAAAACATGCAGAATACTGCTACCTGCCTACCTCGCAGAGGCTTAATTTCAAATCGTGCCAAAACGCACTCAGAAAGTATGCCCAAAACCCCCCTTTCCCACCATGGATTTTCTGCAATTAGACATTCCCACGAGTGCTCCAAGACCCCAGAGCCCAGTCGCAAAAATCTAGAACACCCCCAAACACATGCAATACTGCTAACCCTAACGAGCCCTAAGTTAAAAATAGTGGCAAACGCTTTCTGCAACTAGGACAAATCCCCCCTTTTCCACCTTGGATTTTCTCCAAACCACTTGCAACCAAAATTAGGCATGCCCAGCATTGCTCCAAGACCCCCCAAGCCCCCAAACATGAGGAACCCCCCCAAACAGCCCCCCAAAAACACGTCTGAAAAGTGAAAAACTTTTTCACCATGGATTTTGTCCAAACCACTTGATTCCGATATTAGACCTTCCCAGCTATGCCCCCAGACCCCTGAACCCACTGGCAAAAAAGCAGAACACCCCCAAACAGGCAAAAAGCAAAAATGGGCCTACCTTCAATTCAGTCCAAATGCGCTCTGCAGCTAGGCTCTAACTCCCCTTTTCCACCATGGATTTTCTGAAAAACAAATGCAATCAAAATTAGACTGTGCCAGCAGTGCTCCCAGACCCCAAAATCCACCCCAATAACCTAGAAGCCCTCCAAACACAGGCAAGTAAGCAAAAACGGAAATACTTTTTCACCGTGGATTTTGTCCAAACCACTTGATTCCAATATTAGACCATCCCAGCTATGCCCCCAGACCACTGCAACCACCAGCAAAAAAGCAGAACACCCCCAAACAGGCAAAAAGCAAAAATGCAAAAACGGACACTTACAAAAATTTAGGCCTAGTTCCCAGATCACTCCATGCGCGCTCTGCAGCTAGGCCCTAACTCCCCTTTCCAACCATGGATTTTCTGCAAACTACTTGCATCTAAAATTAGGCATGCCCAGCATTGCTGTAAGACCCCCCAAACACTAGGAACCCCCCAAAACACCCCTCCGAAAACACGAAAGTGAGCGAAAAGTCTGAAAAGTGAAAAACATTTCACCATGGTTTTAGTCCAAACCACTTGATTCCGATATTAGACTTTCCCAGCTATGCCCCCAGACACCTGCAGCCACCTGCAAAAAAGTAGAACACCCCCAAACAGGCAAAAAGCAAAAATGCAAAAAAAATGACACTTAGAAAAATGTAGGCCTAGTTCCCAGATCACTCCATGCGAGCTATGCAGCAAGGCCCTTGTGGAACCAGAATTCGATTTAGGCCTAGTAAAACATGTAGTTACTTTTAGTAATTAGCGTGATGTACTTAGTAGGCTAATGGAGAGATGCAAATACTAATACGCACACAATATGTAATAACTTAGGGATTAGTATAAGTCATATTACACGTTTTTGCATCTAATCATAGGCAGTACCGCTTGACTCGACCGGCGCCATTTTATGGCCTGGTCCACTTACAGCATTAATGAAAACCTATCATTGCATTTAGCTCAAGCCGTTCTCCTGAGAAATAGTACAACTGTAGCAAATTGCTGCTTCTGCACGTTAGGCCTGTCAAGGTTGTAGGTGGGGGTAGGCTGGATAAGCACATTCCAAGGAGCGCTGTGCGGACTCTCTCGGAGTTAGCAGAAGGGAGTTACCCTCAAGACCTTGCTATAAGGAGCTGGGCTAAACTAAGAGAGCTTTGTCTCCCATATATGGTCTTTCACCTGCACCAACCTGTACCAACTTGTAGTTTTCCTTCTTAGGTAACGGTTTCGAAATGTAACAGTATATATGTGATCTGTTGATAATGTGCCAGCAGTCTTCTTGGCGGACCTCATGGGTTAGGTCGCAAGGAGCTCCTCTGGCAGAGTTTGTTTGTTATAATAAACCATTGGACCTTCTACACTGCCAAATGACTGATTATTGGTAATTGGTATTGGGGCTATATGTGAGTATGGCTCTATTTGGGCTGTTTAAACAGCATTGAGGGCATGGATGGCATTGCATTGTGGTGATTTTTGTGTGTTTTTTGACTTTTGGGGGTGTTTAACTGATGTTCCTCTGGCTTCCATTGCTTTTAGGTGCAGAAGAGAACCACCAGTGCCAGGAAGAAGTCCGGCAGCGGCGTGTGCAGCACAACGCCACGTGACGTCACGTGTGGCCACAGACAAGACAACTCTGCAACTCATGCAACTGTGGCCTGCTGTTCTGACATCTGAAAAAGATGGCCCCAAAGAAACACGGCCGTGGCGCCTCAGCGAAAAAGTTGCCAGCGCCACTATCAGTAGGAAGGAGCAGAAGAAGCAAGTGGCACCACCTACCAAGGAGACTGGTGTGCCCACTGACACCTTTTTTGGAGAAAAAAAACTACGCCTGCAGCAGCGGTGTCCGCCGGGGACCAAGCTGGAAGCAGCACCTCCGATTCATTGGGCTCAGTGCCACCACGCCAAGTTAGGTCCAAGACCATGAGTGCTGCTGCGGCAGCCACTTTGGTTGTCCAATCACCATCGACCAGTGATCTTGGCTCATCACAAGAAAGTACCATCCAATCAATGCCGGGTGTTAATCAGCTGACGAGTGTTCAACAACCACGGTCGCAATGACAACCACAGGTTTAACTAGTACAAGCGCAAGTACATGGGCAAGGAGAGGCGCAAGGAGAGGCGCAAGTAGAGCCACAAGGAGAGGCGCATGGACAGGTGCATAGAAAGGTGCAACTAGAGATTCATGGAGCGGCACAACTGCCTACAACGCTTGTTCCTCCAGAAGTAGGGGCACATCAGGAAATTGATATTCAAGAGGAGGTATCATCCGAGGAAGCCACTCCTCCTGATGATGATCCATTGTCTTCCAGATCCCCAGCAAGAAAAAGGTCAAAGAGGGCTACTACTACTACAAGTTCTTCTTCAAGCCCTCTTCATTCTGATGACCTTGATCTTGATTGAAACCCACAAATGCAGTCTGAGAGTGAGGCACGCCATGAGCCGACAAAGGTAGCTAAGCCTAAAAGGAAGGTTCCCGCAAGGCTTCGACTTATGTGTAATGACGACGAACAAAAAGATGTGTCTTCTGCTGCTGATGAACAGTCTGACGATGACCCAGTCATCACAGTCATCACTCCAGCCCCAGCGGGCATGCAGTAGACAGACATTTTCACCTTATCCCGAATGGCTGCTGAGCTGGATGTGGGCGGCGTGGCACTGGTGCCATCACCAACGCAGTTAACTACAACACCAACATGACCCACAGCTTCCATTCTTTTTAGTCAGAAGGTCCGGCAGGGACCTCCATCCAGCTCACCCTCAAGTAGTGGTGCTGTAAGTGAACAACAGAAACAAATTCAGCCACGCCCATCCTCCACTTCATCCGGCATTGAAACTCAAAGTAGCACCTCCACCACCAGCAGACATTTCCAGTCCCCAGTTTGGGACTTCTTTACTGTTAGTCAAAGTGCTGCACACATGGTCGTTTGTTCGATTTGTAAACATTAGTTAGTCGGGGTAAGCTTGGTACCAACTATGGTACCGGAGGCCAGAGAGGTCATCTAAAAAAACACCACATTATCCAGTGGGATTCACACCTAAGGAAAATCGAGGAACCCAAAAGAAAAACAAATCCAAATTTATCCCTTGATATTGCATCTGATGATGACGAGAGGCTGATCGTGCAGGGGGTAAGTGAAGAAGCGACAGGTATTTTTTCTGGTACACCCAATACCCCTGGCAGCAGCACTGCAGTGGTATCGCCCACACCCTCTGCCCCTGCAACATGTATGAGGCTCGCTAAGAGTCTGGGAGAGACACCAATGCGAAAAACTACATCACTGGGCCTAACTGGTTTGAAGAAGTCATCATCATCATCACGTAAAATGGTCCAGCCCACCATTCGCGGAATGTTGTGGTCGGAGGCGCCATTTGAACGCAACCACCCAACGGTACATCTGTAAAACGCAAAGCTGGCTAAAATGCTAGCGCTGGACCTTCTCCCTTTTTCTTTCGTGGAAGGGGTGGGGTTTCTAGAATTTGTGGCAACAGTCTGCCCTAAATGGAAGGTTCCTAGCAGGTCCTATTTTGCCAGAGTTGCAGTTCCAGCACTACATCAAGATGTGCTGGAGGTGATTGGGGCAGTTTTGCAGAAGAGTGCTGTTCACACTATCCACTTGCCAAGCCCTTGATTACATGTGCATCCCTGCACACTGGGTCTCTTTTGCAGGGGTTAGAGACAAGTCAAGTGCAGGTGTTGACCCGGACACACTTTTTCAAGCTACTCGGAAACATGCAACATTTGCCATGTTTGCCATGGAGAAAACTCATACTGCACCTAACCTTTTGGAGGAGTTTGATAGGAAGGTCTCTGAATGGCTGCATCCAAGAAATCGCATAGTTGGTTATGTTTCCACGGATAATGGCAGTAATATAGTTAAGGCCATGCAGCAAGGTGACTATTTCATAGTGCCGTGTTTGGCGCAAGTTTAAACATCGTGGTGCAAGATTTCTTGAAAAATGAAAACACAGTCAGCAAGTTACTGACCACCTGCCAAAGAATCTGCACACATTTCAGCCATTCTTTTAAGGCCCGGAAGCAGCTGAGGGGCATTCAACATGAGCGTAGACTGCCAGTCAAAGGACTCATTGAGGAGGTGGCAACACATTGGAACTCAACCTTTTACATGCTTGAGCGTCTGTCTGAGCCGTGCATGGTAATCAATGAGTATGTCTTTCGACGAGGTTCTACAATGAAAGACATGAGGCTAGAGTTGGAGTAATGGAAGCTAGTTAAAAGCCTGACAGGCATGCTTCGTCCTTTTGAGGTCTTCACGCGTGAAGTCAGCAGGGAGGACTGTTCTTTGGGCAAAGCTATCCCATTGTTGGTCATGCTAGAGCACCAACTGAAGGCGGTGTCTTCAACGTTCAGAGATGCTGCTGAAAAGCAAGACGCATATCAGTTGGCGGAGAGGTTATTAAGCCGCCTAGTTGACAATGAAAGGCTTAAAGACATACATACAGAACAACATTACATTTGTGCCACTATTCTGGATCCACGGTACAAAAAGGCAGTGGCCAGCAAAGCATTCATTCCTTTTGATGAAGCAGATATTTCAAAGTGCAAACATTGGCTAGCTATGTCAGCCACTCGGTTCGAAAAAGATTGGCAGAAAACTCAAGGAGCCGGCAGAAGTCCAACTGAATCAGCAGGCCATCCGCGTCAAGTTCCACTTTTGAATCTGTGGGCGAAGGGAGTCACTTTCCCTCCCAGCCATTAACGACACCAGCAGCAACCGTATCATCATCCTCACCTGCACCAGGCCCAGCCATAATATTGTCAGAAGCGGATTGGCTAACTCATCAAGGGCTTGCTCGTTCCAGTGCTGCAAAGGCCACAGATGGTACGCAAAGTGGAGCAACCGTGGAGAACCTTGAGTAGATGGTGCAGGCCTATCTGGATGACCCAACAGAGGTCTTTGTTATTACGAACCCATTGCTGGATTGGTACAGGAAAATGCCTCTATGGCCACTGATTACCAACCTGGCTCTAAATTATTTGTCTTGCTCACTCGCAAGCGTGTCTTCTGAACATGTTTTCAGTGCAGCTGGTGCCATTGTAACTTCAAAAAGGACCCGCCTCTTGTCCAAAAATGTGGAGAGGTTAACACTGATCAAGATGAATCAGCACTTCATACCACCAGATTACAAAGTACGTGAATGTACGTAGGAAGAAGAGGACACCGACTTAGATGACGGAAGTTCTTCTCTGTTAGCTGACCTACTCCCGTCTCAATTCATGGAGTTTGAGGACGAGCTCTACTTCCCTGACACCGAGGCCTGAAAATGACTTCCTTTTTTTCGTCCTTATTCACTTTTATTCATGTGTGTCTTTCTTTGTTTTCCAACTTTTACCACAACAAAACTCTAATCACCTAATCACAAGTCCATCAGCAGCACTGTCTTCATCTTATATTCCTTATTGATTTGAAGGTGGCCCAGTCTGCATTCCTGAGGTTCACAAGTTCACAACTCAATCATGCTCCTCTATACTCCTCCTCCAGACTCCCCCTATCCATTTCCCTCAAGGCAGATGGATGGATTACGACGAGTCCCCTCAAGTGGGACTGAAATTACTGACTGACTACATGCTTGCTGATTGCTGACAGAGTTACTTCTGATATTGACAGGAGAGGCTGCCCTGTGGGCCCTCACTTTCCGAAGAAGATACAGACAAAAAGTAGAACAGGTAATGAATAATTGAGAAGATGGCATGCAGTGGACAGCAATGGCTGTCTGGCTCTGATGAAACCAATTGCTGTTTGTTTTTTGTGCATGAAATGATGATTCATATGTCTTGTCTTAGTTATTATTTAATCTTTTACACAGTAATTGTAACTCATGTCAACTACTCTGTTTTTTTTACCTTGTTTATTTCAAATTGTACCTCAAATTCAGGGGCCACTATGTTGCATTTCACAATATGCAAAATGTCCTTGGAGCGGGCTCACTTACCAATATACCATGATGATTGATTAAATATATATCTCTTTTCTGTACAGTCACTCACTGGGATGGACGGATCATCAGCGTCAGTTTACGGAAGACCTATGGCCAATTCGTGAGTGGCAAACTGGTAAACCAGTCTGCAACAACTACTACAGCAGAACTCCATGTCTGTCTATTCGTGGTATGTAGTGGTCGAGGGCCAGGCAGTGTACTGTTGTTTTTATGCCAGGCAGAGTCCACTCCAGACAGCAGTTCATGCAAAATTGGGGCTATGTGGCTTGCTGCATACAATTAGATATGCTTTGTCAAAGAGCCTAGGTATGCTACATTAGTGGTGCCTGCCTTGACCGTCATGGCACTGCCTTAAACTTGGGCCAAACATCCGTTATGTTTGCGAAATTTGCTGTTTTTTTTGGTATTTCGCAAATCTCGGGAAATTACCGAAAAATCGCAAATTCATGAACGGAACGGATTTTTGACCCATGCTTGCGGCAGGGCCATGCAGACGGTCAAGGCAGGCACCACTGAGTGAAGCATCCTCCTGATGTAGCATACCTAGGCTCTTTGACACAGAGAGACAAAGCATATCTAGGGTTTAGGGTTCAGTGCAATTTATTAGGGTTTTCGGGTTTAAGTTGGTAGGGTTCCCGCTGAGTCTAGGGCTCAGGGCCCGATGCAGGCTCATTCATAATGATGTTGGCAATGTTTTAGCGGGGTTTGGTGTTCTTTGGTCCAGAATTGGCAGAATTTTTGCTTTTTTGATGTTTCGCGGACTCGTGTCTTTAGGTGAAAACTAAGTGAAAACTAGTCATAGACCTTCTTCTTCTTCTTCTTCTTCTTCTTCTTCTTCTTCTTCTTCTTCTTCTTCTTCAAAGAGCGCAGTGATTCGATTTTGTTCTGCCTTGCTGAGATTCTTGGGAATCGCTGGAACAAGTAAGTTTCAAGAGGATCGAAGTAGTGGAAGTGCTGAAAACAGCAATTTTTTGTGAACAGCGCAATTTGCCATGTTTTGAATATACCAGTATTGCATGTTTTTAGGGGGCTGTTTGGGGGTGGTCTAGATTTGTGGGGGTGGCTGCAGGGGGGTCTGGGAGAAGTGGTGGGATAGCCTAATTTTGATTGCATTTGTTTTTCAGAAAATCCATGGTGGAAAAGGGGAGTTAGGGCCTAGCTGCAGAGCGCATTTGGACTGAATTGAAGGTAGGCCCATTTTTGCTTTTTGCCTGTTTGAGGGTGTTCTGCTTTTTTGCGGGTGGTTGCAGGGGTCTGGAGGCATAGCTGGGAAGGTCTAATATCGGAATCAAGTTGTTTGGACCAAATCCATGGTGAAAACGTTTTTCACTTTTCAGACTTTGCGCTCACTTTCGTGTTTTCGGGGGGCTGTTTGGGGGGGTTCCTGTAGTTTGGGGGGGGTTGGGGGGTCATGGAGCAATGCTGGGCATGCCTAATTTTGGTTGCAAGCGGTTTGGAGAAAATCCATGGTGGAAAAGGGGAGTTAGGGTGAAGTACCGAAATCTATTTATATATATATATATATATATATATATATATATATATATATATATATATATATATATATATATATATATATATATATATATATATATATATATATATATATATATATACATATCGACAGCCATAAGTCACAAAGGTAACTTACGAACGACCACTCCAATCAAGCTGTTTCTAGTTTCTTTTAATAGAGACAACATAGCATGCATGACGCGTTTCACCTTCCATCAGGCTTATTCATATGCAGCATTTACAAGGGATGGGTTTGTTTGCTTCTAATATAACGTAGCTCTAAAGATTGAAGAGGGACTAGTGCCCAACAGTTTGAATTCAAGGTGACAGCAAGGTTTTCATAGTTCTTTCTTCGAGGCATAGTGTCAGTGAGTACTCGAAATTTGCTTTTTGAATAATTCACTATTAGGATAGTTCCATTGGAATTAGTAGTATTCCGTCATACCTGTGTCCCGACACTGTTCAGATTTTCCACTGTGTCAATCGAACCACAGTGCCCAGAATGCACCCTTGCTGTTTCTCTTCGTGAGTACTGGCCTCCAATGTTGTCCTTGGCCGAATTACTTCCTTGAATCAGCCCGCAGCCTTATACCAAATGCCTTTATAAGGAAAAGTTCCATGTGTGGCTAGTATTCCCCGGCAGCGGCATATTTCAAAGGTAATCCCGCTACCATCCACATTTCGTTTGTTTCACAGTTCATCTTCCAAAAGAATACACTCCTCAGCATGACGGGCTCGGAGATAATCCCCTTCGCCAATTCTGGCTGTGTCCGTATTCATTCCTCCAGTCGAGGCGAGCCCCTCATAGAGGCCACTTCCATTCTTCTGCAGTAGAATTTACTTCACAGCCGGATGGCGCTTTAAACTGGATATTCTCCACTGTCTCAAACTCCTGACAAGAAAGGGCCTCCTCCAAGTGAATCGGGGTCGTCCTTCAAGGTGTGTCAGACACCTTCCAACCATCGACAGCCATAAGTCACAAAGGTAACTTACGAACGACCACTCCAATCAAGCTGTTTTTAGTTTCTTTTAATGGAGACAACATAGCATGCATGACGTGTTACGCCTTCCATCAGGCTTATTCATATGCAGCATTTACAAGGGATGGGTTTGTTTGCTTCTAATATAACGTAGCTCTAAACATTGAAGAGGGACTAGTGCCCAACATTTCGAATTTAAGGTGACAGCAAGGTTTTCATAGTTCTTTCTTCGAGGCATAGTGTCAGTGAGTACTCGAAGTTTGCTTTTTGAATAATTCACTTTTAGGATAGTTCCATTGGAATTAGTAGTATTCCGCCATACCAGTGTCCCGACACTGTTCAGATTTTCCACTGTGTCAATCGAACCACAGTGCCCAGAATGCACCCTTGCTGTTTCTCTTCGTGAGTACTGGCCTCCAATGCTGTCCTTGGCCGAATTACTTCCTTGAATCAGCCCGCAGCCTATATATATATCCTCTAATCCCCGCTGTCGCCTCCAAATCGCTTTATGGAAAAAACGAGCGTAGACCCAATTTCTTCGTGCATTCATTATTTAGCCATTCGCACCCATTGCGCGTTTCGGGAGAAACCTCCCCTTTTCCCATGACAGCTCAAATGCTTCACCAATCCCCTTTTAACCCCTTCCGTGCATCCGCGATTTCCCCCGTGTGCGGCCGCCGGACGAACAGGGGCGGGCCGTGACGAACCCCAGCCGTCATCAGCACACGAGCACCGTAGTGCATGACGGTTGGGGTTCGTCACCAGCATGGAAGGGGTTAAAGTGCCAGTACAAAGCAGCCATACATAGACATGGTGAAAAGACTAATATTGGGGCACATTCCATCCTTAAACACCATATTTAGAACACTATTAAAAATTGTTATTCCAGTGTTTCTAAATTACACCTCAATGGGTGCTTTTCTTATTTCCAATTTGTAAGAAAAATAGAATAAATGCATAAATGCCTGTAGTGCCTTTATATATTACCATGCTAACAAAAAAAGCCTTATTCGGTGTTATTAATAAATAATACGCTAGATAAACAGTGCAATACCCTAAAGTGATAAAGAATAAGTAACTTATTACATTTTTACAGTTAGCCAACAGAACGACTAAACCTGTGTAAACTGGATTTCTTTATAGTGCAAAGTGCAATCCGGACAGTATCTTAAACATATCTATTCACAATGACCAGGGTAAATCCTTAAAGAAAACCATCTTAAATATAAGAAGTAAAAAATACATAAATACTTTCTATTCGATGATTCCATAAAATGAATCCCTAATTACAATAAATATGTTAAAAGCTAATACAATCTTTAAATACATTTACACTATAAAAAAAACTGTATATATTTACATTTGATGGAATAATTCATTGTTTAAATACCACATCTCAAAGTCCAATTCTATGTACCATACATGTAACAGTCAGTAAAACATAGTTCTCATTCCTGTACTGATAACCTATTAGAGGAAGGTATATAGGTCCTCACCGACATTTAGACCATTGGGATTGTACCTTCTCGAGCACCACCTTCATGCTAATTGGCTGTCAACACTCCAAAACAGAAAGTGTTGGCGGCCATCTTGTGCCTCGGTAGAACTGAGGCACAAGAAAGCAGTGAAACAAACATGCAAAACACGCAAAGGGGGCAGGGTAGAAACACCCTGACCCCTAGGCCTGCTCAGGGGGTCAGGCCAAAAAATTATTATTATTTTTTTTTAAATCGCGGTGTCAAAGTACTCTGTACCTTCCCGATCTCATACTGGAGGTTCCTGGTGTGCTAGTTGGCCCCCAGGGACCTCCAGTATGCAAGGGAAATTATTTCCCCCTCTGCAAATGTGACAGGGGGCTGCGTTGCAGAGAGGTGTAAAAAGGGGCATGGCCTCATTACACCTCTCTGCAATGCAGCTCCCTGGCGCATACTGGAGGTTCCCGGTGGGCTAGTTGGCCCCCAGGCACCCTCAGTATGCAAGGGGAATTAGTTCCCCCTCTGCAAACGTGCCAGGGGGCTGCATTGCAGAGAGGTGTAAAAAGGGGCGTGGCCTCATTACACCTCTCTGCAGCGCAGCCCCCTGACGCCTACTGGAGGTTCCTGGTGGGCTAGTTGGACCCCAGGGACCCCCAGTATGCAAGGGGAGTTAGTTCTTCCTCTGCAAATGTGCCAGGGGGCTGCATTGAAGAGAGGTGTAAAAAGGGGCGTGGCCTCATTACACCTCTCTGCAACGCAGCCCCCTGGTGCATACTTGAGGTTCCTGGTGGGCTAGTTGGCCCCCGGGGACCCCCAGTATGCAAGGGGAATTAGTTCCCCCTCTGCAAACACGCCATGGGGCTATGTTGCAGAGAAGTGTAATGAGACCACGCCCCTTTTACACCTTTCTGCAACGCAGCCCCCTGGCGCATACTGGAGGTTCCTGGTGGACTAGTTGGCCCCCATGGGCCCCCAGTATGCAAGGGGACTTTATCCCCCAATGTAGAATGCGCTACAGGGCTTGTTTGCACAGTGGTGAAGGTAGGGGGCGGGGCTTCAGGTGCTATGTGTTCAAACATGCCCTATGGCGTGTTTTAAGTTGGGGAATTAATTCCTCTTCAATCCAGAGGTCCCTAGGGGCCAACTAGTCCAACAGGTACCTCCAGTAAGCGCCACGGAGCTGCGTTGCAGAGTGTTGTAAAAAGGGGACGTGTGCTTTGAACACCTCTCTGCAACGCAGCTCCCTGGCGCATACTGGAGGTACCTGGTGGGCTAGTTGGCTCACACGGGACCTCAGGAACCTCAGGATTGAAGAGAAATTAATTCCCCAAACTAAAATGCGCCACAGGGCGTGTTTGCACACATGTCACCTCAGGCCCCGCCCCCTTCCTTCACTATTGAGCGAAATATTCCTCTAAAATCAGCCGAAACACGAATTCCGATTTACTCACCTGTTACCAGGAGAGACCTCAGTGCTGCATCTTTCAGCCCACTACTGATCCTGAAAAGTAATTCTAACCATACTTACAGTAACTTGAATTTCCTTCCATAGGCTAACATTGACTGGTTTCACTTGGAAATGTTTCCAAGTGTGGAGTTTTGGAACTTTAAAAAATTCCTCAAAAATCTGCAGAACTACGAATTCCGATTTACTCACTTGTTATCAGGAGAGACCTCAGTGCTGCATCTTTCAGCCCACTACTGATCCTGAAAAGTAATTCTCATTGTAGTTACAGTAACTTGAATGTCCTTTCATAGGCTAACATTGACAGGTTTCATTTGGAAATTTTTCTAAGTGTGGAGTTTTGGAACTTAAAAAAATTCCTCTAAAATTAGCTGAACTACGAATTCCGATTTACTCACCTGTTATCAGGAGAGACCTCAGTGCTGCATCTTTCAGCCCACTACTGATCCTGAAAAGTAATTCTAATCGTAGTTACAGTAACTTGAATGTCCTTTCATAGGCTAACATTGACAGGTTTCATTTGGAAATTTTTCTAAGTGTGGAGTTTTGGAACTTAAAAAAATTCCTCAAAAATCAGCCGAACTACGAATTCGATTTACTCACCTGTTATGTGGAGAGACCTCAGTGCTGCATCTTTCAGCTCACTACTATTCCTGAAAAGTAAATTTAACTGAACTTACCAGTAACTTGAATTTCTTTCTATAGGATATCATTGCCTGCTATATAAAATATATATAAATAAAAAATATATAAAATGAAAAAAATAAATATTACAATTTCAATATTTTTAAAAACATTTCCTTTCAATTTATATTAAAAATATGTAATGTAATTTAAAAAATAAAATATCTAAAAATAAATACTTTAAAACAATGTAGTAAATTAGTATAAAAAATATAACAATTAATACATTTAAAAATTATCATTTACAAAACCTTTGAAATTCACTGAAAAAACCATAGGTTTCTGCCACGTTATAGTTAATGATTAGCATTTAAAAAACCTTAGAAATTCACTGAAAAAACCATAGGTTTCAGCCACGTTATAGTAGGCATTAGCATTTAAAAAACCTTAGAAATTCACAGAAAAAAACATAGGTTTCACATATGTTATAGTTAGCTGGACATTTCACTCATACAAAACCATTGAAATTCCCCGGTTATAGTCAGTTCAGCTAACTATAACTCGTGCGCCCGCAATGCACTGCTGATGACGTCACATATTACATCACTCATGACATCACTCATGACATCTCAAATGACATCACTGATGACATCATTCTCCTGAAAGAGTGGCAGACCTCCTCTCAGCGTAATATAAACTTTGACACGCACATTCAAAAATAGAAACTAAAAATTTCAAAACAATGGAGACACCAATACCAGTTACAACAACCTATTTAGTAATTCCAAAATCTACATACACATCCACTCATTCACCAACAGTTCTATATAATCACTCATACATGTACTCACTCACCATATGTACTCATACACCTATACATCCTGTTACACACCGATACTCATCCAAAGAGTTACTCACATATATACTCACACATGCAAATAAACTATCAAACATCCATTTACTTGCATATACAGCTATACACATACCACTACACTTACTTCTACATAAACGTACACATACTTACTCTCTTAAGCAATCGCTTATAGAAACACATACTTATTTATACATGAACTCTTCCAATCTCTCACTCTCACATATACTCACTTATCTACATCAATACTCATATATACTAGTTTAAAACATATGTACTTACTAATAAATACACTATTGAGACAGTCATTCACTCATTAACACACCCATACACACACTCATCCACCCATACAGTCCTGCACACATGCTGTCTTCAAAAAACATACAAACAGTGAGTCACTCATTCATGCATCTATACGCTAAGTAATATCCCCCACCGGACCATACAGACACCCATATTGATACTCAAAAAACAAACTAAAAACCCATATACACACTCATGTAGCTACTGACCAACCCATGCAGCCACTTACACACAAAGTGAGACACTGATACAGATATTTAAATATTTAAATATTACTCATTAATACATGTATTCACTAAGATACAATTAATAAGTTAGTTATACAATCAATTTTACAAAAAAACCACATCTATTTAAACACTTATTTACCCATTTATTCTTCCGTCAACCTTTAGATATACATATATAAAAAATATTTGTTTTTCAGAAAGACACACATTCACTGGATAATGTCATCAGTGATGTCATTTGAGATGTCATGAGTGATGTGATCAGTGATGTCACTGACCATGTCATGAGTGATGTAATATGTGACTTCATCAGCAGTGCATTGCAGGCGCACGAGTTATAGTTAGATCAACTGACTATAACAGGGAAATTTCAATGGTTTTGTATGAGTGAAATGTCCAGCTAACTATAACATGTGTGAAACCTATGTTTTTTTCAGTGAATTTCTAAGGTTTTTTAAATGCTAATTCCTAACTATAACGTGGCTGAAACCTATGTTTTTTTCCAGTGAATATATATATACACATCTATATATTTATGTATATGTAGGCAAAATTAGTAGCTATGCTGCTATTGATCAAACCTTCCTCTTTTGGGTGCAGACTTAAATATGTGTTGCATAGGTGTGCTGTGAAGCCAATATAAAGTCTGTTGGCATAGTCTAGGTGTGCTAGTGCTGTTGAGGTCTAGACCCTAGGAGGATATTCTAAGCACAGGAAAATCTGTCATAATGTTCTCATGATGGTAAAAGTGCTAAATGTCTACAGTGTTCATGAGATCAACCCAGCTTGCAATTGATTCTGATTCAGTAACTCAGCGAAGTTGGAAACCTGCTTGCTGGTCAAAGAGAAGGTTATGTTTCCCAAAGAAATTTGACTCTGGAGGCACGCTGCTTTTTTAGAAAGAGTATCCCAAAATGGCCCATTTATTATTAGCCTTAGATTAAATGGATCACTGAAATAATATCGAGGGGCAAAATATCGACTTGCAAAAATATTGTGGACAAAATATCGACAGTCAAAATATCGAGTTTGTATCTACAAACAGGTAAGTACAAAAATATCGAGTACAAAATATCGTTTACAATAATATAGTTGTAAAAAATGTCGACTTTATTAAAAACAGTGTTAAATTAAATTAATATTCAAATTTAATTACTAAAATATACTTAAAAATACTTAAATTAACTTATATTAACTAAATAATAAATGAAAATAATAAAAAGAATTTTTTACAATCTTATTTGTTAAAACATATATATATAGTAACATACTATAATTAAATAAGATACTATTATATTACCGTACGATACCAGAAGTGTAAAAAATACTATTCCCACTCCAAAGAGTGCAAGCGTAGGGAAAGCGTTGGATAGCGTAGGGGTTAAAATTACTATTCCCACTCCAGTGGGTGCAACAGTAGGGAAAACTGACCCTGAACCCAAAAAATACCCCTTTACCCAAGAACTGAAAACTGACCCTGAACCCTAAAAATACCCCTTTACCCAAAAACCCAAAACTGACCCTGAACCCTAAAAATACCCCTTTACCCAAAAACTGAAAACTGACCCTGAACCCAAAAAATACCACTTTACCCAAGAACTGAAAACTGACCCTGAACCCTAAAAATACCCCTTTACCCAAAAACCCAAAACTGACCCTGAACCCTAAAAATACCCCTTTACCCAAAAACTGAAAACTGACCCTGAACCCTAAAAATACCCCTTTACCCAAAAACTGAAAACTGACCCTGAACCCTAAAAATACCCCTTTACCCAAAAACCCAAAACTGACCCTGAACCCTAAAAATACTCCTTTACCCAAAATTAATTAATATTATTTAATTACCAAATAATTATTAATTAACAATAACAATAAAGTAAATATATTAGCACATTAGCTGTAATTAATTTAATTTAATAATTAATATTATTTTTTCCCAATTATTAATTAACAATAACTAAAAATTATATATAAATAAATTACTCTAATTAATGTAATTAACTAATTAATATTATTTAATTACCAATTAATTACTAATTAAAAATATGAACAAAATTATATTCATTAATTGACTAATTAATATTAATTAATTACCAATTAATTATTAATTAAAAATATTTACAAACATATATTAATTAATTAATTATTATTAAATTACTCCCCACCCTTATCCCCTATTAACCCAACATCCCGCTCCTAAACATTAACTACAATTTATATTACTATTAATTAAAAAAAAGAATTTTTTACCCTTTTTTCTACATATTATCGATTTTTTTGAGTCGATATTTTTGTACTCGATATTTTTTTATCATTATTTTATACGATATTTTGACCAACGATATTTTTGTAATCGATATTTTATTGTTGTCGATATTTTTAACCCGATATTTTGTCCATTCGATATTTTGTAGTCGATATTTTGTCTGTGCACCAGATTAAATGTGTCCTTTGTGCCTGTTATTTGCTTTTTCAGAATTTGCTTAACACAACACATTTTCTTGATCCTAGGAGAATTCTCTGCATGATTGTGACTTGGTAATTACTGCTGACACATAACGTTTTCCTGGCGGCCGCGATGCCGCCCCCAACTCAAAGCAAGTGGTGCTGCTGTAAGTTCACTCTGAAGTCTTTCCAACTGGAAACCAGGAAAACTACACATCCCAAAGGGCAGGGGGCTGTCACAGGCGGGACATGTGCATGGGGGTCCTACTCCTAGCCATAGTTGCTGGTGATCCTAGGCCCGGCGGGAAGGTTAAACAATCATTAATCGTCATTAATGATTGTTATGTGCAGAAAGGTGTCCCTTGCTGCACATAAACTATCATTGCCTGCAATGCAGGCAACCTTGCACTATGGCGCAAGGGTGTCTTTGTTGGTGCCAGTTAACTATTTTTTGCACCAGCTGTAGTGAAAACAAAGGGGCGTGCCATTTTGTTGGAAATATGGTGCATCCCTGCATTTTGGAAATGGAGGAGTGCAGCATTGCAAAATTTGCTGCAGGTCCGTGCTCTGCCATTTCTTTGTAAATATGTCCCTCTGAGCTTATAAAGGAGGTTATGTTAGTAAGTCACCCTGTTTATTCGCTCTTCCAGCGATGCCTCTTGTTAGGGACCCTATTGTAAAAAGGTCTGAGTGTTCATTGGGATTTTTCGTCCCTGGAATCTCTCTAGGTTTGTAAAGCGTAAAGTACTGGTAGCTCCCTGTGATTAGTCGCTCAACCAGCAATGCTCCCCATTGGAACCCACTTTGTGCATAGAGTCCGCTAGTGATAGCAAGGGGCTTATGGGCTTACTTACAATATGGCCCATGTGCAGTAAGTCACTTCGAGTCTGCTTAGCTTTCATGCAGTAGGCTAAGTAGCTTATATTTAATATTAGATCTTGCGAAGTGAGATGAAACTCTAAGCACACTAGAGTATGAGACAAGCAATTCAGTAGGGCAAAAAGTCTCCAATGGCAACTAACTTGTGCTCTGCCAGCCAACTGGCCATTTTATGTCTGAAAGCGATGGCACATAAGCAATTCTTGGTAATAAGTTGCAGTTTACCCCCTTTGGGAAGGGCTTTTTTGTGCTGATTCGGAATATATTGTTTTTTTGTTTTTTTTTAGTTAAATAATTTTTATTGAGAAAAAAATATCACAAGAATACATCAAGAACAAACATTTCAGTTCTTATGCAATAAGAAGCATACATGAATATTAAGTATAATATCAGCATAATGGATGATAATTAACACACTAAATAAGACTGTATGCTGCTAAATTCTACATATAATACTATGAAGCAAAAAGTATAAAAAGAATATCATTAAAAGCTAAAATATATTCGACCTTAGTGAAGAAAGAACCTACGTAAAACAAGAAAAGATAAGTGTATTCAGGAAAAATTAATAGAGAAAGTTTTTAAAAAGGAAAGGAAGAAAAGGAGGACAAGGAGAGAAAGATGAGAAAGAAGAAAGAGAAGATGTAAGAAGTGCAAAGAAAACGAAAAATTATAAAGAAGAAAAATCTGATGATAGAAAAGCAGTAAATGGTAACCATAATAAATCAGATTTAATGCGCAATTCAATTGAAGCATGTGGTCCCGAAGCAATTCTATGTTCATCACATGTTAAATTCCACCAAAGTAAAAAAGATACTTTAGAATTGCCTTTCCAACAAGTTAAAATAACCTTAAAAGGGTTAGCAATAACTACATCAAATAACATAGATTTGGGGCAAATGAGATCAAACTCACGGGACAAAAACCATAAAATATACATTGTGAATATTAAATGGAATATTATAAGAAAAAATCAATACACATTTTGACCAAACAGCTTTCCAAAAATCATGTACTTTAGGACAATAAAATAATAAATGCATTAAAGAACCTTCAGCAGTAAAACATGACCAACACAATCAAGAGACTGATTGGTTAAATTTAGGTAAGAGAAGAGGAGTAATAAAAACACGATTATAAATAAAATAGAAGGATTGGGTAATACTTGCAGCTTTGGATGTTTTAAAGAGTTTTTGCCAAAATTTGTCCCACTAATGTACAGAGAGCGTTTGAGAAAGATCCTGTTCCCCTTCAAGTTCAATAGTTGATTTGACTCGTAAATCAATAGAAGTAGATAATGTTTTATAAATAAGCGAGGCACAGGGAATAATGTCAGCCGGAATTTGGTAGAAGGGAGAGTCAGGAGTAAGGGAGGTAGAAAGTGGAGGAGAATTAAAGCTCTGTAAACAATCCTGAAGTATTGGTGCTATAATGTTATATTGTTGAATGAAGGAATCAGGAAGATTAAATGTCACTTGCAATTGATGAAAAGGTAGAACCACATTATTAACAATCAATTAGTTAACATAAAAAATACCTTTTTCTTTAAAGTGTTTGTAGTAGAATGATTCATGACAGAATTTGATGTGTTTGGAAAAGACGATACTTATCAAAGTTCTTAAAGAAAAGTGTGTGCATTAGAAAATGGGAGTATGTCAAAATTGGGTATTTTGGAGATAAACATGCAATTAGTCATATAAACAATATCCTTCACAGCGAAATCATTCAATAATGAACATTCAACATTAACCCAAGAAGGTTTAGGTAAATCTAGGTAATCTTAAGACAAAGCATAAAATTGACAAATCAAAAAAGCATCATGATACAATTTAAAATCAGGGAATCTAACACCTCCCTCAGACTTGGGACGAAGCAATTCGGATAAGGCAATATGTGCATGCTTATTATTCCAAAGAAACTTAGTACATAAAGTGTTAACCTGAGTAAAAGAATATTTGGGGATTTTAAATCGTAACATTGACAATAAAAATAATACTTGGGGCACAATCATCATTTTAATTGTATCAAGTCTACCCCACCATGAGAGCAGAATATATTGTTTTAACTTACAGAAAGCTCAGGTTAGAGAGTTGGCGGCTACTTATTGTGCAAGTACATTAGATGAGAGGCACCCCAGGCAATCCAGCTAAATACACAGATATTTATAGGAGGTGAATTTCTCCATTTTAGCCCCTCGGTAAAACCATGTTCCTTTCTTGGTTATCTTATGGCTGACAGTCATCACTCAAGTTTTTCCAATATTAATCTTCAGATCGTTGACTTCACAATACTCGTCCATGGTATAAAACAGTCTCTGGAATCCAATTTTTGTCTGATCTAATAACACGGTGTTGTCCACATACTGAAGCAGCTGTATTTTCTGATTTGCTATCTTCGGGGGAATGCCTATGTCTCTTCTAAATAATACTTTAGGTCAGCCAAGTATACATTGAATAGCAAAGGTGTCAGCATGCGTCCTTGTTTTAGGCCTTTATTGGTTTCCATTTAGGAGGTGGTGGTCCAACCTGCCAACACTTTAATTTTTACCCAAGTGCAACAATTTTAGGATCTTGATTAGAGGAAATGAAATACCCCATGTATTCAGTTTGGCCCAAAGTTTACCTCTTCTCTTCAGACGCTATCAAAGGCTGTTGCCAAGTCAACAAAGTTGAGATGCAGAGCTTTGTTTTTTTACCTGCATTGCCTCCTCTTTCAGATGAGTAATACAGATCAACTTATCCTCAATGTGGCATCCTTTTGTGAAACCTGTCTGGCATAGGGGAATCAGATTTCTTTCTCTTGCCCATTCTTCTAAATCCATGTCTAAAATGTTTGCATAACATTTTCCTTCTGTGTTCCATAAGGCAATCATCCTACAATTCTCCGGGCTGGTGCGGTTGCCTTTTTTATGGATTGGTACTAAGATTGAACCTCTCTGGTTTTCTGGTATTGGTACTCCGAGAATGTTTGGTTGGAAGCTAGACGATATTTCCTCTTCCCACTTTTTGGGTTCCATTTGAATATGACTTTTGGAATGCCACTGGGGCCCAGTGTCCCATTAGTGTGCATTGAACAAAGCACTTTTTCTACTTGCGATGTGGCTATTTCTAGGGCCTGCCATCCTGACCCTTCGTTCACATTTTTGGACTCAAAGATGAATGGTGATGGATCATTGTATAATTCCTTGATGTGAAAATCCCATTGCGCTGGCAAAATATTAGATACTTCTGCTTCTGAGGTATGGATTGTTACATGTCATTTATCCAAGCCCAAAATGTCCTGGGAACTTTTAATCTGATAATCTCATGTACTTGTAGCTATTTATTCGCTTCTTCCACCTGTGTTTTGCATCTACCAGTTTCCTATAGGTCCTACTAATCCCAGTGATTTTGATTTTGACCTCTTTGTTTCATTTTTATTCCAACACTGTTCTCTTAGAGCTTTATTTAGTGGCATCTTAATTCTTCTAATTTCCTTGTTGAGCTTTATTAATTCAATATTATTTCTACACCGCGGACTGCCCTCTGCTCTTGTACAGCTTACTTCTGCATCTTGGAGCTGTAAAGTCCATGCGCGCCATGGGTCTTCATTGATTGGATCCGCTATGGTTTTGTTTTGATTCTTTTCCATAAGATGTTCCAGTACATGATTTAACCCCTTGATTCTTTGAAAGCCATTTTAATCTCTTGAGCGATTGGAGTCCCTCTTGATTGCCTATGTCTTGCTGCTTAGGGTGAAGTAAACTCTATGGCTCCATTGCACATTTCAACATTGCGTGGTCACCGGCTATGGAGGGGAACACCTCAATTATGTTAACATATTGGAAGTGAGCTATTGATACTCACACGCAATCCAGTGTTGCAAGTCTGCCAAATAAAGAATGCATGTAGACTGCTGGCGAATCTGTGGTGAATCTACCATTTAGTAGTCTAAGACCCAAGTTGTTAAAAACCATACTGAGTTCTTTCCAATGTTTATCTGGGCTTTGGAATTGAGACTTAAGCAGGGGAATATTCCATATTTGATCGTCTAGAGACTGCCAGATGTTGCATGCCTCTGTGGTAATTAGATTAGCATTAAAGTCTCCCATTAATAACTACAATGAGTCTGGGTAAATCGCGTTAAAGACTCTAATAAGGCTAAAGTTTTCTCATGTTTAGGCTTCGCCGAATGTAAATAAATTCTGCCTATAAGTAGTGATTCCCTCTGGAACAAAGTTCCACTGACCCTCAGATGCGTCAAGGCAACGCCTGTGTTTCGGAAAAAGATCAAGATCTGGCTTTTTTACAGCCCCTAGTTTTCCTCCTCTCTTTCCCCGCTGACACCCTTTCAGAAGTAGCGTCAGGACACTCCTTAGAGTAACAATTGTGTTTTATAAATATCCCCCCAAAGACATAGTGATGGGCCTCTAGGTCCCTTGGTTTTAACGGCCTGTGATACACCGATAATTATGCAGTATTCCTCCCTCCTTGCCAGAATAGATGCAGCTGCCTCCAGTTTATTCTTCACCTAGATGGCCACGCCCCCTGATGCATAACCACCTATGGTACCACTTTTCGCCGCCATTCACGGCGAGGAAGCGAGGCCACGCCCACCTGAGGCCACGCCCACTCCCACAGCATAAATACGCTGCTGTCAGCGCTAAGCGACCAGAACCCTTTCAATCTCCTGAGGCGGAAGCCGGGAGACCGCCGATATTTTTAAAAATTGTCACTTTGATTCTTTCTGTGTCACCACGTAAAATTGTACTTTTAAAGCGCACTCACCCGGCAAGCATCCCAGCAGCGGGCTAGAGTCACGCACAAACAGCGACCCCTTCGCTGCAACGAAGATAGCCAGGAAACCACTTTTCGCCGCCATTCACGGCGAGGAAGCGAGGCCACGCCCATCTGAGGCCACGCCCACCCGCCCCTGTTTCTACCTATAAGGATGTGCAATCATCGGACGCGCAGCGGACGGGCGCAGCGGGCGCGCCGTCAGCGCGCCGAAGGCGCGCCAAAGGCAAGCCCGTCTGGGCCCGTCCGGACCCAGACGGCCCTAGGCCCCGTTACTCTGCCGGGTGGCCCTCAGGATCGAGTGATGTATACAGCAGATACATTGCGCGCCCTTCGACCTAAGAACATCCTTACCTGCTATCACACGCTCACCGCAGGTAATGCTTTCTCGTTCTGTCCTCGACGCAATCCGACTCCCCCCCCGAAATCTACCACACTCCCTTTGAAGTTGGGACTTCTTAACTGCCGGTCCCTCCCCAAACATGCTACTGAAGTAAACCTTCTGATTCAGAATCAGGATCTTGACCTATTGTTCCTAACGGAAACATGGTTATCAGACTACACCGACCCTGACGTCGTCGCGGCCCTGCCTACCGGGTACCTCTGCCAAGCCTTAAATAGACCTAAAGGGAGAGGAGGTGGGGTAGCTATAATGCACAGGGAACAATTCACCTGTAGGATGGCTAACGCTGGTATCAAGGACTGTGAGAGCGGCCAATTCTCTATCCAAATCTCCCCAGCTCTCTCCCTGGCAGGGCTATTGATCTATCGCCCCCCAGGAGCCCCAGGCAATTTTATCAATTCCATATTTGAATCTGTATCACAACTAGCTTCCTCCACCTCCAACTTCCTTATACTAGGTGACCTGAATTTCCACTTCCTGGACCCCACGGATCGAGTAGCCTCGGATATTAGACACGACTTAACATCTTTAAAGATACATCTAGTGAATAACGAGCCTACCCATGAGAAGGGCCACCTATTGGACCCTATCCTCACCAATATAACAACGGTGACCACCAACTTACCTGTGACCCTACCATGGACGGACCATTTTCTGGTCCCTTTTTCCTGGGAAATCCCCAAACCTATTCTCCCAACCCCTAAAACCCAGGTTACCGACCGACAATGGCGCAAACTGTCACCGGAGAAATGGGCTGCTTCTCTTGCAGATTCCATTCCCGAGCTCTCCTCTGACCCCAACACTGCCGACAAACAATTTAGTGATTGGATCACTTCGTCCCTTGATACAATGCTTCCGAGAACCATCACTCTTAAACAGCCCAAGAGAATTTCCCCCGCTCTATGGTATACTCCAGAGCTTAAAGCTCTGCGCCAAGAGTGCAAAAAAACCGAACGCTCTTGGAGACGTGAAAAATCAGGAACCAATAAAATCACTCACTCTACCTCTCTCCTAAACTACAAAACCGCTATTCGTAAAACCAAAAGCGCGTTTTATCAGGAGAGAATAGAGAAAGCGGGATGCTCCAGTAAGGAAGCATACGCCATCCTTAAAGAGCTCTCAAAGCCCCCAGAACAAGGACTGGGACCTCCTCCCGACCCCAAAGCAGACCAGGAGAAATGCCAAAAATTGGCTAATTTCTTCCATGATAAAGTCCGACTCATTCTGGACTCAATTCCTCCCTTGAGCCCAGGGGAAGAAATTGTTTTCCCATATACGACATCTTCCACTTGTCTGTCCACATGGGGCCAGGTCACGATAGACGAAGTGAGAAATACGTTCAATTCCATGAAGAGTGGCTCCCCTAGGGACCCTGCACCTCTTCGGATCCTTAAGGAGGTAGCCCCCATTATCATCCCCTCCCTTACTCATTTGATTAATACCTCACTCCAACAAGGAGTTGTACCCTCGAGCTGGAAGAAAGCTGTGGTAAAGGCCCTACTGAAGAAACCTTCTCTCGATCCTGAGAACCTGGCGAACTACAGGCCCATTTCCCTACTCCCAGGAGTCAGCAAGATCGCGGAAAAATTAGTCAACAGGAAACTCTCGCAGTTTCTAGAGGCCAATAACAAACTAAAAAGTTCCCAGACGGGCTTCCGACCAGGGCAGGGCACGGACATCGCACTCCTGGCAGCGGTAGAGGAGGCCAGAGCGCTACTGGATGGGGGAGGATCAGTGGCAGTGATCCTCTTCGACCTTAGAGCGGCGTTCGATACCGTTGACCATCAACTCCTTATCGAAAGATTGGCAGGAGTTGGAGTGGAAGGCACAGCCTTATCCTGGCTGTCATCTTTCCTGGCCCAACGGTCCTATCAGATTTGGGAGAAGAACGCCCGCTCCTCCGAAATGCCCCTCCAATGTGGTGTGCCTCAGGGCTCTTCCCTGAGCCCCACATTATTTAATATCTATATGTCCACATTGGAGGAGGTTATCATCCCATTCGGAGTGAGCGTCGTCAGCTATGCTGACGACACACAATTAGTGGTGTCTCTGTCCCATCCCAAACAACAGAAAGCTGATCTCTTCAACTGCCTTACGCAGGTCCATCGTTGGATGAATAGATCAGCCCTAAAACTAAACGGGACAAAAACTGAGGTCCTCAGGCTCGAAAGGAACCTCACTCCCCCTGGACAGTTGGCCAGCCTGTCTAGGTCCTCCCCCTGACCCAAAAACAGAGGTGAAAAGTTTGGGAGTATGGATCGACTCCGATCTTTCATTTACTCCGCAAGCAAAGAAGGTAGCAGGGACCTGTTTCGGCCTTCTAAAATCTTTGAGGAAAGTCCTGCCCCTTCTTCCCCCTAAATCCCAAAAATTACTAATCCAAGGTCTCATAATATCGAGACTGGATTACAGTAACGTGATCTATCTGGGCGCTCCCGAAGCGACCCTTAATAAACTGCAGAGAATTCAGAACACTGCTGCCCGGATCATCACAAACACCCCGGCCAGATCATCTGCTAAACCCGCTCTCAAACTCCTCCATTGGCTCCCCATAAGGGAGAGAGTCAAATTTAAGGCCTTATGCCTCGTCCACAAAACGTTGCATAACCAAGGCCCCCCAGTCCTCAGAAATTTTGTCACCCCTTACATTACCACTAGATCCCTCCGTTCTAACGCAGAAAACCTCATCAATACCCCAAGATTCAGGAAAGCCCGATCAGGAGGAAGACGCTTCTCGGTACAAGCTGCCCGTCTTTGGAACTCACTCCCTCATAACTTACGTCTGGAACCACAATATCTGCGCTTCAGGAAGCTGCTAAAAACACATCTCTTTCCCTAGCCTTCATGCCCCCCCCTGTTTTTGATTTCCCACCCTTCCTCTCTTCTGCTCTCAGCTCCCGGTCCTCAGATTTGTTGAATTAGGGTTTTTTTTAGTGCTGGGATACCTCCGGGTGACTATGCGCTTTATAAAAATAAATAATAATAATAATAATAATAATAATAATAATTGCTGGAGATTCAATTGCAGCGTAATCCTGCCAGGGAGCAGAGTCTAGATTCCAGGTTTCTTGCACCAAGACTCTGTCAGCCAAGTAAGGAATGCAACTGACTCCTTTTTACTATTCGATTCAGAAAGCCCCGAAACTTTCCATGAGCACACGGTAAAGGTAGGCGGTTGTATAGTTTCTTGTTTGTTTGGGGAGTGCTGTTTTGGCCCCTGGAAGCAAATACCAAACTGTATTTCTCATTTAGAGTATTGTGCAAGTTCTCTCATTCCCTGGTCCACTAATGACAATCGTCATTTCGCCCGTACCGGCTAGAGGTCTGTGTAGTAAGCTGGCTTTTTATATACTATACCAAAGTAAGGTATAGTGTGCACAGAGTCCCTAGGATCCCCAAAGGCTTACAGAGGTAAAAGTAGATAATACCTTACTCTCTATTTGTGGTAGTGTGGGCGAGCAGTAAGGCTTTATCAGAGGTTATTTGTTAAGCATTTATTGTACACACTGAAATGATTTCACACACTCAAAGGCTGCACTATGAAAAACTGATTTGTATTAAAATATTTCTGAGTTGTATTTTATTTTTAGAACCAAGCAGAACTTGGAGCAGGTAAGTAAAATTGTACTTTTCTAGAATAATACAGTTTAATGCAATTGAATGCAGGGGGCTTTGTTACAGGTAGATCAAATGTTCATCAACAGTTGAAATTATTGTGCAGTTACTTTGTAATTACTTTGTGATTACTTTTTAGATCACTTTCCAGATTACTTTTTCAACTCAGTGTGATATGCCTAGATATCACACTGGGGCATTTTCTAGATTAAAGGTATGTGAAGCAGTTTTCACATAAACACAGTTTCTTATGTTTCCATTCAAACACTCTCAACGCAGAAGTTTTTCAGAGGAAATAGTCAACGCAATCCTATGGAGATATATGAGGTTATCGGTTTGCAGTTAAGTATAAAGTCTTTTGGGCTGAGTTTCGGAGGTTAGAACAAGGATTCCCCCAGGGTGAAGGATGCACTCAAAAAGTACCCTCAGAGGCACTAGGGCGGCGGGGTGCAGAGTGCTGAGGTCCAATATTATCCAATAGGGGATAGGGGGTCTCCGGTTGGTGGCTGCTCACGGGCACGCCACTTGGATGTGGGAGCAAAGCTCCTAGGGTTTAGCTTAGGGCACAAAGGGATCCAAGATAGCACCCACAGAGCACTCACAGCGGCACTGTGGCAGCCGGGTGCAGGGTGGTGGATCTACGTCGGGAGCCTGGTCGGTTTCAATAGGGAAGCTCCAGTTAGAACAAACACTGCAGGCTCGGGCACAAAGATCTTCTGGAAGCAACCACTGGTTGGAGAGGTAAGTTGGGATGTCGTAGATGCCTGGACACTATCGGCTGGGCCACCCAAGGCCGTGGAGCATCGAGTGCAGGGGTGTCTTTCGGTGTCTGCTTTTCGTTACCAGCGCCTGTGGCGGTGGGGGGATCCTCCAAATAGGGGTTGCAGGCATTGTCAAGAGACTTGAGATAGGTCAGGGATAACCAGATCCCAGGTCAGGTTTGCTGGGGAAACCTCCTAGTGGTGTTGGGCCACTCGAACTCAGGCCTTGGGCTTCGGGTGCACAATGGTGCAGACTCGCGGATTTGGCCAGAGCCAGAGTCTGTTGGTGAGCAAATCTGGTGTTCATGGGAGACAACGTTTCTTTAGTGATGGGAGGGCAGGATCTTCAAGTTATTTTGGGCTGCTGCCTGCAGGGCACACCAGGATTCTTCTGGAGCAGCTTGAGGTTGGGATAGGCCGGTAGGGCTGGGGCCAAGGCAGTTGTTGCCCTCCTCTTCTTCCTTCTGCACGGCTCTTCGGTCCTTCTTCTTTCTTCTTTATGAGGAGGCAAGGTTAGGGGTTGCCCCTGAATACTAAATTTAGGGGTGTTTCAGATAGGTACAGGTTAGGACCAGTGGGTCATTTCTTTGTGGTGGGTACACCCCCTATTATGCCACACTCCAGTGGGAGGGGAGCATCAGCTTCACTTTGGTTGGCTGGGTCCCGCCATCTTCAAGATGGAGGAAACTGAGAGTTGTGCTTCGCTTCGCCTCCCAAACCTGAGGAGCGGGGTTGGCAAAGGTGGGCACACTTCTCTTCCTATCTTGGTTTTCCCACTGATTCTCCTGCCCAAAGTGGGGGTCAGAATCAGTGGGGGCCAGTTGCTGGAAGCAGCAAATGGCTGGGTCAGCTCACAAAGATGGCAAGCCTTTGAAGCTTCCCCTTAGTGGACCCTGCCCATTCTGGGGGAGGAGGGTTGGCACCTCTGCCCAGGATGTGCTTTGTGTTAAGACCCCGAGAGCTGGAGGATATCGACCCAGGGGTCCATAAACATGTCTGGGAGTGGCAGCTGGTGAGCAGCAAGCCAGCCAGGACACTAGATTTATGTAGTTTTTCAGGGAGCACCTCTAAGAGGCCCTCTGAGTGCATTTGGCTTTAAATCCCACACTGGCATCAGTGTGGGTTTAATGTGCTGAGAAGTTTGATATCAAAATTCTCAGATTTCACTAAAGCCATTATGGTGCATTGGAGTTCGTAATGACAAACTCCCAGACCACATACTCTTTATCACTTTACTGTACTTACAATGTCTCACAATGTACATAGACACTGTAGGGGTACAAGGCTCTTGCACTTGTACCCTCACCAGTGGTATAGTGCACCCGGCTAGAAGGGTGGCTTACCTATGCCATAAGCAGTGGATTGCAGACCTTCGCACAACAGTGGTTTTTCTCTCTGTACCCCCCAGAATAAATAGAGCCAGATGTGGTGGACGGTCCTTCTCCTATAATGCCGCTACCCTCTGGAACGCTCTTCCACTTCACCTTCGGAAAGAGCCCACCCTGCTAGCCTTTCAAAAGCTTCTGAAAACATGGCTCTTTAGGAACTTAATGTAAATCTCACTGCTCAGTCCTCTGTCGTGTCGTCTGTAGCGCTGGGAGGCCTCAGGGTATCTATTGCGCTCTATAAATGTAATTTCATTCATTCATATTACCTCATCTCTCACCCACTGCATGGAGAAAAGTCACATTAAATCCTGAGTAGTCAGATCTTGACATATCATTATGAAAGAAAAATCAAGTAATAAGTCCGGTCACACATTGGGATATGTAAACACAATATCAATATCTCAGCATTGGTCATTAAGAAGCATTTCCACCTCCCTTACCTGCTGTTAGTAGCACTTTTTGCCCAAGCAACACTGAACTATACGGATTCTGAATGTAAATTGTGGCTGCGTGTCAAATTTGACTAAACTTTCTACTTACATTAAATAATGCATAAATACAGCTGGGTATCAGGGCTGGCTTGCAGAGGTTCCTCATTTTTATTCCCTATTGGTCAGGGCGAGCCTGATTTTCCTTCAAGATTTTAACTGTTTGCAGTGGCGGCTCCTTCGCTATGGTGGAGGAGTGTTGCCCCACTTCTCTACGAGCAGTAGTTAAAAGAAAACAAAAATTATAATAACCAGCGTTTCCTGGTGTGGGCGGGGTTAGACTGGCAGAGCAGCGGCCAGGAGGAGAAGTGGTAGCGTCACTCTAAAGTATGCATAACTGTTTGGCTGGCCCTCGCGGGCCGACCATAACAGTCATGCGCACTTTGAATGTTCTGTACCCAGGCTGCATTACAGCCTGGGTGCAGAACATGCCCAGGCCCACATTTCTCATCTGAGTGCCGATCTACGGCGCTCAGACCAATCACAACGCTGCACCGCAGCGTTGGTATTGGCTAGGGGAATCAGGAGCCTGGGTGCTTCCTGCTTCTGAGGAACCAGAGGTGACGGGGGCGGACTGAGAGGCGGCGGCCGGCCAGGGAGCCGCCCTGAAGGTAAGTGTTTTTGTGTTCTTTTTTTAATTTACATTCCCCCCTTACTGCCCTCCACGCCCCCACCCACCACCTCCGGTAAATAGTGGCCACCACTGGCTGGCTGCCTGCTGGTAGGAGTGACTTCACAACGCTCATTTACCTCCCCACTGGTTAGTGGAATGAAGCCTCCTGATTCAATGGCTTTTGAGTTTATTGCTTAAATGCCAGGCAGGGTTTAGCATAATTTAACCATATTGGCTCTATTCAAAGGAGGTCCTATTTGCCCTGAAAGATATATTCTGGACAGATGATGATCATATTGTCCTCTCTTATTGCTGTGTGGTATTTACTGATTGTTTATAAAAGATGAGGTTAATCGTTTCTGAGGCGAGACTATAGCTAATTGTGTTTCCCCTATTTTTCCAGCCGGCTGCAGCCTATCACAGGTGCGTTAGGTGCTTCGGGGGAATGATCTTCCCTTACTGTGGGCCTACTATTTTTCTCTTTGTTATTTTCTTGCATTGCTAATAGGGCTAAAGAAGCCATCAATGCATCCACTTGCTTTGTGCTCTTGTTCTGATGTAACATTAATTGTAGACTGCTTGATGGAGTACCTATTGGCTCCTTCTCCTTTTTTTTTTATCCCCTACCATTTTTTAGGTCTGGCGTGCTTTCTCTCACTTGGGGAAATAAACTGCAAATCTTCCTTGTTCAACTGATTTTCTTAAGCCTCTTCTTTTTCTTCCTCAACATGTTGGGCACCTCAGGAGTTGGAGATTCCTTGACAGAATTGATCCCCTGTACATCCATATTATCTTCCCTAGCTTTTCATGCCAGATTTGACAAGTTATTAGCTTCAGCGCATCTCTGCGCATAGGTCATACTAACCATTGAGAATTGGTCTTTTTTGTCATCAGTCGGCCCTATAGCATTACGTATAGTGTCCAAGAGAGATCGGTGTTGCCCTTCTGGACTGGAATCAATTTAACATCCCCACTGAGATATTCTTCTCGAGCAGCCCTTGACTTTGTTACTTCCTCTTTTAAGTCCTCAATCAGGGTCCCCATTGTCTCCAGGAGGGATGAATGTTTCTCTATCACCGGGCAGCAGTAACATTAATGTTCCTCCCTCATCAATGCAGATCCTTGGTCTATCAGTATTAGTTGATTTAATTGGTTGAGTTTCCCATCAATCTTCACTATGATGGAGGCTATCGCTTACAATATTATTTCTGGAACATCCAGTTTATTTGCATGAAGCCTGGCAGCTCTAGCCATGGCTGCCATTGCACCACCAATTTAGCCTTTCCATTGTTAATACGAGACTGGATAGCGTTGGATCAGTTCTTCCATGCTCCCCATTGCACTTATCTTATGTTGTTACTCAATTGAGGTTCTTGTGCAGAACTAATGATGGCATACCAATCACTGGGAACCACCATCATCCTTCCTACAGTTGGCATGTCATTTCTGCTCCTAGATCATGGTTTAGCATAGCGCCCTACGTTTCTCTTGCCTACTAAAGATTCATTGGAGTGCTTGGGTTGCCATGAAAAATACCCTCCGATGTCCCCCTTTAGAAAAGGGGGTGCCTTGAGATTGTGGGACATGATTTAGCGAATAGACTCCCTCAAGAGCACCTGATTAATTCGTTTTATTGGGGGTACCTGTAGGTGAAGTTTTATTTTCCAAAATTCTTTTATACAATAGTTTCGGTCTTCCTAAATTACTAATGAAGGCCTAGTTACGTTTTTGCTTCTTTATTGTCCTATTGAGACGGCTTTGGCAGTGGGCATGTAGTTGCGATGAACTACATGTCCTCTTGTAAGTTTGCAAATTCTTGAGTTCCCTGTAGTTCTCCTACAAGGCTCTCAGGGGGTTTACCGCTCTAGTGCCATAGACAAAGTGGTAAATTGTCGTATATCTGTTACAGTTTTGAAAATGGAATTAAAAATGTGCTCAACTTAGCTTTATCCCGCAGTTCTTTGGTGACTTATGCCTAACGGCTCAGTTGCCCCGTTGCACCTCTTGAACTGGGATGTATCTTGGGGTTGGGCTCACAGCTATAAAATTTTGCCCTCGCTACTCTCCACCACTATATTCCACTCAATTGTTCCCAAGGCAGTATATAGCGCCCTGGCCAGATCATATAAACAATGAGCAAGAAGACGACAGGCAGCCAAGCAATTATGTGACGGCTGTAAGGGGTGGGGAGATTAAGCTGGTTAGCGGCGAGGTAGTGTCGAAACAGAATCAAGCTTGCTCACGGGCAGATGCTTTCACTAATTAATAGTAGTATTGGGAGCAGCACGTCAGCGGGTATGCAGGTCTCTCAAGCTAGTACAAGTTGCTCCACCCAAACACTGGCCACTTCAGCGCTTTTCAGGAGCCATCTTGCCTAGTGCTCTCACCGCTCACCTTGGCTGCTCTCTCGCTCTGCAGCTAATTTGGTGTTTCCGCCACAGTGGCCGCCTGCTGTCTGCCTCACGACTTTCTCGTTGATGCTTCTCCAAGTGCCCGGCAGCCAGGACTATCCCAGCCGACTTTGTGCACCGAGTCTCTGGCCCTCCAAGCAAGCAGCTGGCGGCGAGCTCCACCAGCTCACTCATGTGATCCACATAGTATGTCGTATGTTTACAGAGGCAGAATCGAGGATGTTTTAAATGTCTTTTATAGCCATAGGTTGTCAGGTGATCCAGCAGTGCTGAATAATCTTAATAGCTGTTTTATTTCTATCAATGCAATTTTTTATTTAAAAATAAGTATATAAATAAGACATTTCTCCTAAGGATTTGGTGTTGTTCTGGATGTGTTATAAGTGTTTTTTGGGGGTATGGTTCTGGGTCATTTTTGATTTATTGATAGTTTTCTTGATCTAGATGCCACATGAGATGTGTCCAAGACATCTTGAACTGGCACTTTGAGTTGTTCAGGGATCAGGTGACCATTTTTGCAATTGGGTCACTCATCATGAATGTACCCTGAGAAAACAGGGATTGATATATGGCTGCTGAGTTGGGGGGGTGCTCTTGAAGTTGATGTGTTATTTTCTATTAGCTGAGAGGGACTGCTATGAGTTTCTGTGTTTTTCTTAGTTGAGCGGGCCCTGAGGGACAGGCTTCTTGGCTTTGATTTTTTCTGTCTGAGGATGTGTTAGGTGATCCTTAATACTTAGGTTGCTCCTGTGCTTCTTCAGGCAAATGTAGCAAGTTTTTTTGGTAAGGAGTGGGGTTTTCATTGTCAGATTCATCCAAAAGAGAATACGAAGATTGGATGGGGTTTAGGGTGTGGCAATACCAGGCGGTGAAATTGTTAGGGATTTTTTTTTTAGTTCAAATAGAAGATAGCTAAGATATGTTCCAATTCTAGTCGGAAGGGGGTGAGTAGGTGTAAGTGAAGGTATAAACATTAGAGTTGAATATTCTTAACATTTTAGGTGCTTAAGAGAGAAAGGTAGATTAGAGTTGTCATTTTGCCCCACTAGAATTAGATATTACTTTATCTGAAATCAATCATGCTATGTCGGTTTTAAAAAGAGGCAAAGCACCAGGTCCAGATGGTTTTACCATTGAATTTTATTCTCACTACGCGTCTATACTTCTTCCTCATCTCTTGTTACTTTACACCTCTTTTATTTCGGAGGGATCCTCCTCAGGATCTTTTCAGGATACCTTGATCTGTTATGTTTAATTCCCAAAGAAAATAAAGATCCCACTTTTTTGTAAAAATTACCGTCCTATTTCCTTAGTTAATTTAGACTACAAGATTTTTGCTAAGATTCTTGCTCTTCGTATCGACCCCATTTTACCTAATATTATTGGCCTGAACAGTCAGGTTTTGTGAAAGGTCGCATATCCGCAGACAATTCTAGAGTTTTCTTTAATATCTTAAGTAAAGCTTCTTCCCTTGACTATCCCATTGCTGCAATAGCATTAGATGCTGAGAAGGCCTTTGACAGTATTGGATGGAATTTTATGTTTCAGGCACTTAATTGGATTAGATTCCCTGCTAAATTGATCTCTCTTATCTCCCTATTGTATTCTGGTCCTAAAGCTTCTATTTTTGTCAATGGGAAAACATCTGATTCTTTTTCTCTTTTCCGAGGAGTCCGCCAAGGCTGTCTCTTATCTCCTCTTCTTTTTATTGTTGCTTTAGAACGAAACTTCGATTAGATAACAGGATTACTGGATTTAAGATCGGTACTACACATGTTAAAATGTCTGTTTATGCTGATGACATTCTTCTATATTATTCAAATCCCTCTATCTCTCTTCCAGCTTTTCTTTCTCAAGTTGATATTTTTTCTAAATTATCTGGATATCGTCTTAATTCGGATAAGTGCAAAATTCTTCCTTTAAATGTTCTTTGTTTAAAACAGGATTTTGTCTCTACTGGTTTCTCTTGGAAATCCTCCAAGATTAAATATTTAGGTTTATGGTTCTCTCCCACTATTCCAGAAACCTTAAAGGCAAATTTAGATGTTCTCTCCAAAACTCTCTCTGCATCCATTGATCGCTGGCATCCACTCTTTCTTTCCTGGTGGGGTCGCCTAGATTCTATTAAAATGATGCTCTCCCCATTAATTCTATATCTCCTGTAATCCCAGTACACATTCCAGGTTTTTACTTCAAAAAAATTGATTCCATATTAAACAAATTTCTTTGGAAGAATAAATCTCCTCTTATAGCTCTCAATGCCCTTAAAGCGGATAAATCTTCTGGTGGCCTCAAATTTCCTGATTTCAAACCGTACCACTATGCTTTTTCTCTGAGACAATCCTCTAGATGGCTTTCTCCGGATCAATGCGTTCATCCTCCGCTTTGGTTGAATATTGAAAAGCACTTTATAGCTCCTTTTCATTTTAAGGAAGTTCTTGCTTTTACTAAAAATTTCTCTTCTTTGCGTCCTTTAGTTATCTCTCATACACTTAAGTTACTGGCTCCTCTTCTGCCATCTTCCTATCCCTCTTTTATCTCGTTAGATCAACAACCTATCTGGCATAATCACTTATTACGCATCAAAGGCCAGACTTTATACTGGAAAACCTGGAGACTCAAGGGTTTACTTTGGATTTCACAATTGGTTTCTCATACCACACATTTATCCTTTTCCGCTCTTCAATTAAAATTCTTTCTACCGTCTTCTTGTAAATCTCAGTATGACCTGCTCCTTCCTTCTCTTTCACAATATCTTCTTTCTTTACCATCCGAGCCCAATATTCCGCCTAGATGTTCTACTCTTTTTCCTTTATTGTCTAATACTACATCGGCTTCTTCTCTTTACAGATCTTCGTTCTTCTCCTCTGATAGGGTCAAGGTGAAGTCTGAATTGGCCTGGGAAAAGGATCTCTCTGAATGTTGGCCTATTCCTTTTTGGGACAAATTGTGGTTAAAAATTCATAAAACGTCAAGAGCCGCTAACACTTCTCAAACTCTTTATTTTATTTACAAACGCCTCCTTTTCACCCCAATGAAATTAGCCTCCTTTTTCACTGATTTTCCCTCTGCCTGCTGGTCCTGTAAAGCCCCGTCAGCTGTTTTAAAACACATGATTTTTGATTGCCCTTCTCTATTCCGCTTTTGGCTCTTGGTTTGGTCCCAAATAAATAAAATCTTCAATACCCAAATCCTTTTTCCATTTCCAACATCTTTTTGAGTTCTTTATCACCTTCTTGGCCTCATTCAAACCCTACTCCTTCATTAATTGACTTGCTGCTTGCAATTGCTCTTCACTTAATAACCTCTAATTGGAAACAGGTTGACAAAGTTATTTTTAAAGCTTGGTGGAATGCTGTCTGTTTCCATCATAGATTAGACACAAACAATTTTACTCCTGTATCTTTAGCCATTAAAAGGGATCTTTTATGGCTTCCTTTAACTTCGTACCTAACAACTATTGATTCATCTTTGGCCATTCCACCTACTACCTCAGATGAAGTTCGAAAACCTCCATGAAGTTTTTTGTTGTCTTTACCTTTCCAGATTTCTCTTTTGTTGTTACTCCTTTTATCTTTTTAATTATTGTGGTTTTGGACTTTATACTGTACAGTTTTTCTTATTATTGCTTTCTGTTGATGTATTATAATTTGTGAAAAGGTACTTTTCTTGCTAGTACTGTTTTATTATGATATTCCCTTCTTCCCCTTCCCCTCTCCCTTTCCTCCCCTGTTAGTAGTATTCCTTTTGTATTATTGGTATTTAATGTTCTCTATTACTCTTCATATGTATTCTCTACTATTTCTGTTAATAAAGTTTAAACTAAAAAAAAAAGAGTTATCATGGATTGTCTCTGTCTTGCACGGCAGCCTTTATGGCTGAGAGGTGGAGTTGGAAAGTTATTTTGATTCATCCATACTAATATGATAAAGGAAGACCAAACCTTTGAGGCGGGTAATCTCTGGAACCACAGCGCCAACCGGAGCACCGCATGCAGCGTTGGAAAGGTGAGTATAAGCAGATGGACATAGGCTATACACCAGCCCAACATATATATTACAAGGGAAAAAGACCGTTAGGGACAAAGTAGTCTGTTGTGGGTGTGGGCTCTGTGCTGTAAAGCGATGGGCATGTGCTTGCAGTGGGCGTGTCGTGCGGGGGGATAGCGTTCTGGGGCGTTTGACGGATGTATGTATGTATGTACTTATATAGCGCTCGACTTACCCTAGGGCATCTCGGCGCTTGCCTTGGGAACCCGTCCTAGCTTTTTCCCTGTGAGATTACCCATACTGGGCATCCCCAAGGTGAAAGCCAGGCATCCCGCCCCGGGGGGCCATTGTGGAGATTAAGCGAGCTAATGCCCAGAGCTGCAGAGTGTGAACCCGTAATTAGAGTGGGCACCGAAGCGAGAATTATCGAGTCCGTGGACAATTAGGCTCAAGACCCTGCCGCATTGGGAATTGAACCCTGGTCCCGGGTCTGACCTCTGCTTCAGCGTATGCCTCCTCTAACCAGTGAGCCACACTTCTCCACAGACGCGCTGTGTGGCGTCTAAGTGCACCACGTCGTGTTTGTGGAGTGCGTATTATGCATGCCAGGACCGATCAGGGGCGTCGGCGGGAGCGGACACACACGTTCGCCTCCCGCGGCAAGGACACAAAACCGCAGAGCACACACTCCCCTTCAGCGCCTTCAGCGCAAACGCGCAAACGATTGACGGATTCTGAGCACCCACACAGACGGAACTTCTGCGCATTCATCTGCGGGTGCAGAGGCGCTTGAGCATCGCTGGGGCACTATTAAAAAAGTCACGGACTGTTGGTGACACACACACAGCATCGCTTGACCGCTGTTGGACACTGTGAGGCCAAGGGGCAAAACTGCATCCACACGCGCTAAACGTTGGCGCTGCAAAATGCACCAATCACTATGGCGCTTCCTCACACTGGCTGGACAAGCGGAGGCACATGTTCGGCTGCAATGGACACCTAGCGTTACCGTGTATGCACTGCTCCACTACACGGGTAAAAATAAACTTTCTAGACTTTTATTTTCATCCCCAGACAGCGTCGGGGCGGGCCGCTAGTGTATATATAAAACTGTCACATCATGTTTTTAAATTTGTATTGTTTCATATACATGTAGTGCCTGATGAATCAGAAACTTAAATATAACAATTGTTTAACTCTTAAGTGGAAAGTTGATTATATATGTTAAGACCATGCTGGTGGGGTAGAGTTTGGATGGCATGCTCCTTTCAGCATATATGTTTGTTAATATATTTTACAAAAATGCCCTTTTTTACATACCTGAACTGTGTGTTGGCGTATGTAGTATAATAGTTTATTTTACTTTTTGTCTCTCTGTATCAGTAAACAAGCAACTTATTAAAATATTTTTTCCAGTAGTGCGTCAAAATGTTTTTAGACTTCGGGGTAGTTGGTCTTAGGGTATAGTAATAGTATCATTAAATTCAAGCCAAGAATTTTTTTCGAACCGACACAATGTACTGCCCAGAAGTAGAGCTCTATCCATTCTGATAAATAGTACATTTAGTTATAAATATTTTATTTCTAACTGACACTTGTCCAAATTTGAAATCTGTTACGAGTGTGCTTTTTGTTTTATCAATATGTATCTTAGTACAATAAATATAAAATGTTGTATGAATTGAATAATTCTCAAGTTACTTTTAGTATCTCCTCCACATTCTGAACATGGTATGTTTTGATTTGTGCTACTTATTAAAAGGAATTAAAAGGAATTGAGGTGCATATAAGAATTGGCGTTTGAATACAATATCAATATCTATATTTATCAGTATAAGTGCAGTGGCATAAGTTGTAGGTATGATTCAAATTTAGCATTCATTCAAGGCATTATTAATATAATGTTGCTCTTGCTTCAAACACTGCAATAATTCCATGGGAAATTATTTGCATATTACATGTAAATTGCTTTTGGTAAACTTTTTCACACCCACAAGGTCACAAACTGATTATGTAGACATAATATGTTTTTTTCTATATGAGGTTCACTGATCAAAACAATAACACCACAAATAGGCTGCTGTTCACTTTTTATTTGTTGTATGATAATGTCCCTCTCAAAGAGTAATGTTACAGAAGAAGTTGACATCCGTTTTCTTATCTAAATATACCAACCACAGCTCTTCTCCTGTTTCTCTTTGCTTTGGCATTACTGATCCTGTTTATTGGTACAATGTTTGTTATTGGTATCAGTGTTTTTCTTTTCTAACTACCCTTTCAGGTATGCCATGTCATGATAAAAATCAGGTGTATTGATCCTTCATACCTGGATATATGTGTGAAGCCATGGAATATATTCTTTTATTTTGTTTTCTTCAAACTCAATTAAAAATAAGACACTTTAAGTGTGCACTTTTGATAATGCTATAAAATTAAACCCTTTTAAAATGCGTTGTTGAAAGTGTTAGTCAATACATAATATTTGTGGCAGTTCAATGTTGTCAAAGTAAATTTTAATATGTTCAACAATGTTTTTCTTGGGATAGTATATAAAGTCAGTGATGTACATTTACGAGTCATTTGAATCAGTGTGGCATGACAAAAGGTTTTACACAGGTTTTAAAGTTATTCTTTAATCCTGTATATTCCATATTTTTCCTTTGTGTCATATTTTGCATGATCCCGAAATAAAAGACGTATTTCAATAAAATTAAGTTTTTCCTTCTTAGTTAACATTTGGAAGACTCGTTGACATTGTACTGTGATAATTATTAAAGGTCTCAAAAAAATTATTGGGCCTGATTATGAGTTCTGCGGTCCATCGGACTTCCGAACCCATGGTGGCAGTCCCTGGATTATGAATACAGCAGGGGACTGGCTGACATTAGGTGATTGATTCTTCAAAAAAGTATAAAAATTGAAGTGAAGAGAGGATGTATTTTCCTTAGGTTCTTTCAACCATCTTTTTCATGATTTGTCATTGCTTGGATGGGCTGTCCATCAAGGATGGGTACTATCAAGAAATAGTAGACTTTTGTCTTGAATTCTCCCGGCCGACATGGCGTTGTTGGAAGATCGATGTTTGGAGTCCGTGGTTCAAAGATATGGGTAGGGACACAGCCGTATTACTGGTCCTTTGGTGAGCAGGGCACAGTGAAAAGAATACGGGGTCTAAGCAGCTAGGGCACATGGAGGAAGATACTGCCCTTATCATTTGGGACACAATGAGAGTAAAGCCATACTAGGGCTTTTCCAAAACTTAGAGCCTGGGACACCAGCAATGTGAGACAGTCTAGACCTTTTAGGTTGTGTTCGAGTGCAAGTGAGAATCCACAGGTGCTTGGCAATGTCAGACCTACCCAGTCACTGTGTCCACTCACTATTTAAAATGTTCTTGTGTCTCACCTGGGATTCAGTGGAGCTATGCTGTTTATAGGGATACTTCATGAACTTTTACCACAGTTATTTACCCTGTACAAGTTATTCCTAATGTCATATTTCAATACCACAGAACTTATCCTTTTCCAGGATGATGGACTGATTGTGGCGGTCATTCGGCATTTCTCTATGGAACGGACAGCAAGACCTTTGTGGCTAATTATTATACATGTGAGGTCTGTTTTTCCTGTGATCACTTACATTTGATATTTTTTCATGCACTATCATCTTGATTGTAAGAACGTAACAAGGGGAAATGTTGGGTTTAGAGTGTCTCAACCAATCCAAAGTTCAACAGTACTTCCTACCCCTTTTCCATCATTACCTTTCCCCTATTTTTCTCCGTGAGATACCAAGTTAGAGTTTAACCAATAACAAGCTATTCACCTGAAGATCTTGGGTGAATATCTGGAATCTACATAATGAATCCTTTAACAGTTTCTGCTAGTTTGTCAGACTACGAACAACAACATGGACTTTGATGTTAATGCTCAACAAGATACGACTCTCAAGCCATAAAAAAGAATCAGGAAGAATTGGAAGTAGCTCACAAAAAGCATGGGCTTTTAATTTCCAAATGAATCTAGCTAGGGCCTGCATCAGTTTCAAAACATCGACTAGCACAGCTGCAGCTAGCAGTGGCATGGCTCCTGAACAGATAACGTTGGGTTGACCTGTTATACTTACCCCCATGTTAGCAATCCCATATAAATTTACAGTGGATGCAAACATGGTTATGGCATTTATGGTGTTGTGCCTGCTTCATTCATTTGTTTTATTAAAGTATGCACAATTCTCTACCAGTTCGTCTAAAGCCAATTGTATCTTATAATACCATTCCAAAAAGACTCTTCAATGGGCTACATCTTTAATAACGAAATTGTATTAAGTCGGTATGACAATTTCATAGCTACATTTGCTATCATGTTTGAAAGGTGTCATGTCACACAATCTATGCATATATGGCTTTAAACCCTCAAACAAGGATCTCAAGATTCGGTGACCTACATTATGTATCTATAGCAAATTAAGGCTGAAGCCGCATGGGCAATTGAGATGACAGCTGCTGCCTTTTTTCACAGGGGCGGCTCTTCCGGTATGGCGAACGAGCGTCGCCCCACTGCTTTTAAGTAGTGGGAAGCAGAAACATAAAATTATAATAACTTTATGATATTATCATTTTAAATTGCTTCCTGCTGCTATGCTGGTGGGTGAGTTGGCGGCGCTTCTCTACTCTTTGAGTAGGGCATGGGAGGAGTGGTTTGCCCACTCCTAAGTGTGCCATGTTTGGTCGTCCCTCTCGGGCAGCCCAAACCAGTTATGCACACTTTCCCCTTCTCCATGCAGGCTGCATTACAGCCTGCATGGAGAACATATGGCACTCAGACCAATCACAACGCTGCATTGCAGTGTTGTGATTGCCTATGGGGAGATAGCCTGGCTGCCTGCTTCCTGTTCCTGTCAGAGGCAGGAGAGCAGGAGCAGAGAAGACGTGGGACCCGGCCTCAAGGTAAGTTTTATTTATTTTTTTCATTCCAATCCCTAACCTTGCTATCCTCACGCGACACCCCCCTCCCAACTCCCCGTGCCCGCCAAGCCCCTCACGAGCCATGCCAGCCGCCACAATTTTTTCATGGATTGAAAGACGATCTAAAGCATTGTGAGAAAGTGGCTCTATATGCACTGGACCAAAGTAAGGAACGGTGTGTATAGAGTCCACAATCCTCAAAGGTATAACAGAGGTTAAAGTCAGGTCTGACCGTACTCTCTAAAGTGGTAGCTTGGTCGAGCAGTAAGGTAGTACCAGAGGACAGTGTAAAGCATTTCTTTCACACACTCCGTCAGCAAAAGGTTTCACACACTCAAGAACTGAACTCTAGGCCAATTGTTTTTATATCCAAAGATATAGTTGTTTTATTTTTAGAACCAACAGGTATCAAAATATACTTTTCTCGATATGAGTACTTTCATGTAATTACTTTGCAAAGAGGCAATAAACACAATAGGTACAATGGTTGCAGTAGGCAACACAATTCTAAACATAATTTAACATTGAGCTTAATTGGTTTTTCTACATAAATGCAGTTTATTACTTTATAGATTACTTTTGTAACTTCATAACTGTACCCTAGATTCAGTCCTGGGGTCTAAGCTGAAAACAGTTTAGTAAAAACGTTTTAGTTATTGCAATGATTTCTAAAGAATATAAAGGTATTTTTAAAAGTTGACACAGACACTTTTTAGTGCAAAACCAGCAATGTTATCCAATGGAAGGAAATTCAAAGCACAGGTAAACTAGGTTCTCATTACTTTTGTAATCCAGTACTGGACTCCTAGGTTCAGTACTGGGGTCTCTACCTAAGACAGGCAAGTAATTACGTTTTAGTAGTTGGTACGATTTTTAAGGAATATTTGTAACTTTCAAAAGTAGACACTTTAACAGAACACAGTCAATGGTTTCCTATGGACGAAATTTAGATTGCTAGTAACCACCTTTGTGATTACTTTTGCGGTTCAGTACTGGGCTAAAAGATACAGCAATGGCTTCTCTCCTGATTACAGGTGAGTACTTCGGATTTCGATATTCGGCTGATTTTAGATGAATATTTTGACATTTCAAAACTTCACAGAAGAATTTTCACAGAAAAACAGTCAATGGTTTCCTATGGCAGAAATTTAGATTACTAGCAAACACGCTTGTGATTACTTTTGCTGTTCAGTACTGGGCTACAAGGTACAGTACTGACTTATCTCCTGATCCCAGGTGAGTAATTCGAAATTCGTTATTCAGCTGATTTTAGATGAATATTTTAAAGTTTCAAAACTTCACACTTAACCCCTTCCAAGCTGATGACGAGCTGGGCTCGTCATGGTGTAGCCTTCTCATACACTGATGACGAGCCCAGCTCGTCATAAAACAATGAAATAGAGCAAATCCCAGCACAGGAGGGGAATTGCCTTAGCAGCCATGGGGTTAAAAGAAATTTCGAGTCAAACCAGTCAATGTTATCCTATGGCAGGAAAGTGAGCCATCGGTTTTCAGGTGAGTACTCGACTGGTGAAGTTAAGGTTCCGGGCTTAGACTCAGGGGTCCCCCAGGGTCAGGTAAGTACAGTTGGTACACCCTCAGCGGCACAGGGGCGGCCGGGTGCAGACGTAGTTAGGCCCAATGTTATGCCAAGAGAGGCAGGGGGCCTTCGGTTGGTGGCTGCTGGCAAGCAGGCCACGCGGATGTGGGAGCTGGGCTCCTGGTCACTTGCTCAGGAAAAATGGGAAAGTAGGATAGGACAAAGGTTGCACTCCCAGGGGCGCTCGGGCGGCGGGGTGCAGAGTGCTTTTGAGCCGTCGGGCGCTCAATGTTATTCAATAAGGATCTTGAAAAGGGAACAAAGGCTGCAGCCTCGGGGACGGTGGATCTTCTGGAGCGACCAACACTTTGAGGGGTAAGTTGGGATCTTGGAGGATAGGTAGGCACCCAGGAGTTGGGCACAGGGGTCTGTGGGGCTCCGGGTGCAGAGGTGTCTTTTGAGGTCGGGAAATCTTACCCCCTGCTGGTCGTGGTCGGAGGGGTCCTTTGTCCTGAGGCTGCAGGCGTCATCGGGGTCGTCGAGGAGGGTCCTTGGGCACTGGGTTCCAGGTCAGAATCGCTGGGGGGACGTCCTTAGGGTCTTGATTCACTCCGGCACAGGCCAGGCTTGGCGGGTGCAGAGTGTGCAGGGTTCGCGGTTCCGGGCTGATGCCAGGGCTTGTTACTTGCTTTGAGAAGAACTACTGCTCATGGGAGACCCAGGTAGTCAGAGTCACAAGACAGTCAGGTCCTCTGGGGTTTTTGAAGTTGCTGACCACTGGAGATGCCAGGGTTTAACAGGAGCAGGTTTGAGGGTCGACAGGCCGGTAGGCCTGGGGCCAAATCAGTTGGTGTCTTTCTCTTTTTAGCAGCTGCACGGCAGGGATTCGTGTTCCTTGGTATTCTTTCTTGTTTTGTAATCTGGATCTGTGGAAAAAGGTTCAGGATGCCCCTAAATACTAAATTTAGGGGCGTTACACGTAGGGCAAGGGCAGGAACCAATGGGCCCCTGTCCTGGAGTGGGTACACCGCCTAGCCTGCTCCTCTCCTGTGGGAGGGGGGCAGGAGCCTAGCTGTGATTGGGCAGGGCTCCCCGTCTTCAAGATGGCCGGAGCCCGGGGTCGTGCATCACCTCCCCTCTGCAACCTGAGGGGTGGAGTTGGCACAGGCTGGCACCCCCCCCCTTTCTGACGTTGGTTTTCCCGCCAGTTTTCCCGCCAGAGCAGGGGTCAGAACTGGTGGGGGCCAGTTGCTGAGTACAGCAAGTGGTCTGGAGAAGCTCACAAAGGCGGAATGCCTTTGAAGCTTCTGCTGCCCATCCTGGGGGAGGAGGCTTGGCACTTCATCCCAGGATGTGCATTGTTGCAGGCGCAAAGGGGTCCAGCAACATGTCTGCTGTGTGGCAGCCTAGGCAGCCTCTCAGACAAGACGTGGATTGTAGGTTAGGTTTCAGTAGCATCTCTAAGATGCCCTCTGTAGGGCATTTTACAATAACTCCCACATTGGCATCAGTGTGAGTTTAATGTGCTGAGACGTTTGATATCAAACTTGTCAGTGTTCAGTGTAGCCATTATGGTGCTGTGGAGTTCGAAATGACGACCTCCGAGCACCATATACTCTTAATGGCATCACTGCAATTACAGTGCCCAGGAATGGCCCTAGGTACTGTAGGGGCACAGGGCTCAGGCACCTGTGCCACACCACTGGCATAGGACACCCAGCTAGAGGGGTGGCTGATGTATGCCAGGGCAGTAGGTTTGTGGGCAGGACACACAGGGATGTGTGCCATGTCCACTCTTTGCTTAGTTCTGCACCTAGACACTCAGCCTGCACAGGCAGTGTGTGGTGGGTGTCAAGGTACAGGACATGTCCCCTAAGGGTGGCACAATAAGCGGTGCAGCCCTTAGGGGTCTTCTCTGGTCAGAATGCCCTGGGTATCTAGGGTACCATTTACTAAGGGTTGACTTGTGGCCAGAGATGCCAGTTGGGTTTAGGCTTTAGTATAGTTTTTAGGGCAGGAACACAGGCCCTGGGTCCCTGATTGGCAGGGACCCAGGGAACACCAAGGAACAGTGCATCAGGTATCAGGCAAAAAGTGGGGGGTACTGCAACAGAAACTCACTTTCTCACAAGCATGCATTGTCCAAGGTAGTAAATAGACCTACTACTAAGTAGTAAATCTTGGTTTCGACAAGAGATTTGGGGGCATATTACCAAGGGGGGCGATAGGTAATTATCGCCGATTTAGTGGCGATAATTCTATGGCCTTATTAGCAAGCTGTCGCTAACTGATGTTAGCGACAGCTTTTAGGCGATAGCGAGTGGTTTGGGGCCCGCTTTGCATGTCAGCGAAGTTTATCGCTAATGACATGCAAAGTGGGCATACCCAACCAGTTAGCGATTGAAAGCAGTCGCTATCGTTGCTATCGCCTATTAGCAAGGCAGGCGTAGCAATGGAAATATTTGCGCTAAGCGCAAATATCTCCAAATACTAACACCTGCCCAGACCAGTTCTTAGCCATGTTATCCAATGGGAGGTGGATAACATGGCTAAGAGCATTTCGCCGCTAATGCGTGAATATCGCTGTATTCTCAGCGATATTCACGCATTTCGCCGCTATCGCTGAATATTTTAGCACAATGGAGAAAAACGTTGCTAATAGCATGTTTTCTCCGCTAACATATCCAGCGATAGGCAGCGATAAAAAAATCGTCGCTAAGCCTATTTAGCGATAAATATCGCTACTTGTTGGTAATATGCCCCTGGGTCTTCTCACAGACAGAAGGATGTTGTTTACTCTCATCTTGTTTCTAAGGGTTGCACTCTTCAGCATGCCTCTTACTATCCAACAAAGTGTTTGTTCTGCACCTGGAGCTAGGATTTAACTGGTTGACTGGTCTGTTTTGCCTTGAGTCTTCTTGACGTTGCTCCTACTTGCAGGTCAGAGGGTTCTGCGTTGAGCCGGTTTTCAAGCGGCCATTTGCTCTGTAGTGGTTAGACAGTCCTGTTATTTAGTTCAGACTCTGCCTGTTGAGAATCCATATCCTTTCCATTTAGTTTAGTTATGCTCCAGGCAAGATATTTCCTCAGGTACCTTAACTACTTTATCGCCCCTTCTATTGTGACCTTCCCAATACATTATAGTGAGTCAGTACTTTCTGTTATTTTTTTCTTTCCTGTTTCAGGTCAATTCCGTCTCAGAGTAGAAATGGGAGCTGGTCAGTCTGCTTGTGGTGTTTCAACTGCACTCTGAACTTGCTGAAAGCTCCATAAAGCTTCCCGTCTTAATACCGCTTCTGCTAGAGGAATTCCGACAACTGCTCTTGATCTGTTTGTATTCTTGAAGTTTTTTGCTGTTGCCATTTTTCCTTAAAGAGCTGAAGTTTTCTTCAGTCTGCTACAATTTCTGCTCTTCATCCATTTAATACTCTGGACTCAGAAGTGGAAATTGGAGGCAGCAGGCCTTTCCTTCTTACTAAAAAAACCTCTAAAAGAATAACCCGTGCTTGTCATAGTGTCCAGAAAAGAGATGGTATACACTAATAACATATGTGAATCCCACTCCTGAGAAATATAATTTGATTTGATTTTTCAATTTGTATAGCGCGCGAATGCCCAGAGGCGTCTTGGCGCTGAGATTCCCACTAGCTCCTAAGGTGTATAATTAGGGCTGTTTAACGAAAAGCCATGTTTTGACTCCCTTTCTGAAATATACAGCCAAGGCCAATACTGAATGTACACAGATTGTCCATATTTGATACCTTTGTCAAAAGAGAAAAAATAATGGATGCTTCGTAAGTGGGTTTGTCTTTAGTGTGGAAAAAAAGACAGTTTGTACGACAATGTCAACAACTATTGGGAATCGAGAAAGCCCAGCCTTGAGTGAGTGACAAGGCAAGGGTGTGTTGTCCGAATAATTTGCATCTTGCTGCAAGAAAATGTCATCATTATAGATCAATTATTATGGAGACTCAGAAAGGACTTTTGTAAGTGTGTTCTCTAGTTGATAGTAGAGCAAGTAGACGTTTGATGAAAAATGGATTTCAGAGGCATGTGAAGTTCCTGTCTGACCTAAGATCATACTGAAGTTCTCCTGCAGATCGATTGAATGGCTCTTGTAACATTACATTAGAAGCCTAACTATGAACCATAGATACTGAAAAAGGTCACAATGAAACTACGTTTTTGTTTTAATTTACACCAATGTTTTTACTGTTATTATAAGTATTACTTGGCTCAGAAGCCACAATCCATTTATTGATTGGACAAATGGGAAGTGAATTTTTATTCTGATTTTTGTAAGGGCCAGTTATTTCCTTTGGAAGCATGTGAACAAGACTTCCTTTGTTAAGTGATCCAGGAGCAAGCAGAGGAGCCCACTGGAGCCCCAAAAAAACCTCAAGAGGACCTACAGGCCGAAAGCACAGGAGTCGCAAGAGCAGCTCACCAAAGATGCACGTCCACGGTGCAGAGGATGTGGTGAGGATAAAGATCTTGGCAGGAAGAGAGGCTGGAGGTTCTTGTAGCCCGAAGATCTTTGGAGTACAGAGCTAACAACCCTTTGCAATGGCAAGTCGATCCAGTGCACAGGGGTTCTGTTCCAATAGTTCTGACGAGGGATACTGGCCTCAAACTTGCTGAGAGGACAGGTCAGGCCTCGAGGGAGTTGCAGAACCACCACCTGTGTTGCTGAGCCTTTCGGAGTTCGTACGACGTCAAGAGCAGCAGACCGGTCAGCTTCTTTGCGGTGTCTGCAGATGCAGGGGAGTGAGTTCTTCACTCCAAGGGAGATTCTTTTAGGTATCTTTGATGCCCACAGGCCTGGAGAGGAACCTGGATGGAGCACAGACACAGACGATGAAGAAAACTGGCAGAACAGCGAGACCAGGAGCAGCAGGAATCTTCCTTGGTGCAGTCTCGGTTCCAGGCAAAGTCCAGTGAAGGCCAAGATGCCCAGATGATCGAAGATGAAGTGGGTTCAGATCTGAATCTTGTCCCATGACAAATCTGAAAAGCCACCCACAGGTAAGCCCTAAGTACCTTAGGGAAAGGGTTGGGACAATTCAGGGATTCCTCCCAGAGGAGGGGCTGGACAACTCCAATGTCCTTCGTCCAGTTTCACGCTAGAGCAGGAGCCAAGAGCTCCCTCAATTGGTTCAAACTGGATTATGTAAGGAGAGTACCAGATGTGCCCTTAAAGCAGTCTGGAGGCGCTGGCAAGCACCCCCACCCCAGCCCAATACACTAATTCCTGTCTGGGAGGTGGTCACACCTCCGTGTCGCAGGAAACATATTGTTCTGCCTTCCCCTGCTCGAGCTCAGCTCAGCAGCAGGAGGGCAGAATTGTGTCTGGGTTCGGCAGCAGCACTAGCTTGCTGGCAGATTCTGGAAGGCTGTTACCAGGAGCACTGGGGGGCTTTCCAGATGAGCCCCCTGGTGCATTGAAGCATACCTTTAACACCAGTAATGGTATTGGAGTATGATTCCATCATGTTTGATACCAAACATGCCCAGGTTTGGCACAGCCAGTATGTAGTTAGCCATTACATAATGACGCATGTTCACTATATGTAAAAAATGGCTGACCGCATTTACAAAGCCTAGAAAATCGACTCTGGAGTTTGTAATAGATGTCTTGCTCGTGCAGGACACCCTCACACTTATAACCTAGCACCCTGCCTCCAGGATTGAAGGCCTATCTTAGGGTGACTGATAGGTTTTAAGTGCAGTGACCTCAGATGGATAGGCTTTAAGTGCAGTGACCACAGATGTAAGAAAATGTAAATCTGTTGTAAGTGGTGCTAGCTCTAGGCATAGCTTGAGTGGACTCTCATAGGTGGCACAATACATCCTGCAGCCCAGGGGAGACCGCTTCTGTACCTATTCCCTGGGTACTTTTGTACCAATTACTATGGACTTAGAAGGGTACACTAGTAGCCAATTGGGAAGGTAACAAAGTACTTACCACTGTCCAATTTAGGGAGAAAACACACTGACTGGAGTCCTGATTAGCAGCATCCCAGTCAGACTAGTCATAAAACAGAGTAACACCAGAAAAAGTGGGGGTAACCATGAACGCAGAACCTACTTTCCTACAAGTGGTATAACGCAATGCTATTACATTCATTTTTTTGTGCTATTAATTCCATCAACGCTTTTTGCACTTGATACATGGCAATTCCAGATTAATTTGGAAGAATATAACTTTCCTCTGGATGGATGCTGTGCAGCATTCCATTACCTCTTAGTAAATCTACCTCTTTAGCTGGATCATTGTAGGCACAAAGATGGGAAGTTGCACGCCTAAGTATGTGATGAATTCATAAGTGAGAAAGAGTAGAAAGTGGGCCCTCAGTTGCAACTCCATTTTTAGCAAAACAAAGAAGAGATGTGCGAAGTCACAGTCTAAAGGGGTCCCCCACTCAATGCAAAAAAAAGTTTGGAATTCCTGCCACTTCCTCAGACTCCTGCTCCTGGTGTACTCCAGCTCACCTTAATCCAGGTCCAAATGTAGGGTTCAATGCCCTCCACTTCCAACAGTCATTCAAGGCATATCCACCTTACAAGATTGAACGCCTTCTGGTAACCAAATCCTAGATGGTATTCTTGCAAGTTTGAGCCATGTTGTTGATGAAATGGAAAACTTTCTGTGTGTCTTCTTAGTATGAAACCTGACTAGTTTGGGTGTATCAAGTCAGGCATCAATAGGTTTAGGTGGGTTTCTAAAATGCCGGTGAAAATCTTGACATCCAAACTGAGGTAGAAAATGGGTCTCCAGAATTGCATATGGTTGTAGCTTTCATAGGTTATGGAATCAGGAGATAAGGTAATGTTGTATAGTGCTTGTTACTGCGCCTGGTTCTAGAAATGCAGTGAATAGGTTCAGAAAGAGTGGAACCAGCACCCCACCCAGCTTTTTGAAGAAGACCGCTGTAAATTCACTGTTTCCTTGGCAAGTTTAAGTTTGGAAATACTTGATGGTAGGTCTGCAACTCCTAATTCCTATTAACTGTTTCTCTGCAGCGGACATTCTGCCGTGGAAAAAAATGACGCGTGCGCAGTTTGGACGGCTGTCCTCCGCACAGGCCCACCGTGACGTCGGATGGCCGCTGGCTGGCATGGAAAAGGTTAAATAATGAAGTTAGGACCTGCCCAGTGTAGATCAGCACTTTTCTATCTCTATCTCTCTCTCTCGCTCTCTCTCTTTCTCTCTCGTAGAACTCCTGGTGCAAGGAGTGGACCCTCTAGCACTTCTTTTCTTCTGAATCCCTGTCTCTCTGATCTATCAACAGAATGATCATGGAGTAGTATATTTTAACTCGTAATTAAGCAGCCAGCATCTTGCTTTTTCTACCCCTGATTAGTATTTGTGTGTGGCCCAGGCTATCTCTTATTCACCCTTATCTATGTCTGATGGCTTCACTTGCACCTAACCCCACCCCGTCTGGTAGAGGGAAATGTGCATCTCTCGTCCGGGGCTGAGAGTTTTTCTGTGAGTGGGTTCTCAGGGGTCACTGTTTGTTTAGGCAGGGGGACACTTTGATGAGGTAGCCTCAGACCACAGCTTTTGATGCATCCCATAATATGTTTTTAGTAATACCCCTGATGTTGCTCTCCCACATATAATTTGTTAATATATGTTTAACACTCTTTAGTACTGCCTTATCAGATAACAGGTTGTTGTTAAGTATCCCTACCCTCTGCCATGCCCCTATGCTAATCAGGTCTAGGTCCATAAAAATGTGGCCTATGGATGAAGCCTATAACTTATTCAATAGAACTTTATGTTTTTAAAAGTAGTCCAGATGTCCATAGATTTTGTGAGCCGCTTGTCGTGATGAGCCTCAGCTAGGCCTACCAGTGCTAGGCGCTTGCCCTTCTCTGCACAAAGTTCTCAGACCAACAGATAAGAAGTTGGCACGGAAACTGAAATATAAAACAGAGCGCTATATTAACCTCAAGAGGTGGAACTACATTGACACAACATCCTTTGGTAGTGTATGAAGTAGCACACTGAACAGAAGGAACATGTTCCTTTTATACCCACACTAGCAGCCCGCCCCAGCGTTGCCTGGGGCAGAAAGGGGCTGGGGGCAGTGCACCCGCTCCCGCCCCGATCCCCTCCCGCACCGACTCACTCCTGCCCCGATCACTCGCGCCCCCCTCCCGCCCCGACTCACTCGTGCCCCCCTCCCGCCCCGACTCACTCCCGCCCCGACTCACTCACGCCCCCCTCCCGCCCGACTTACTTGCGCCAACCTCCCGCCCGACTCACTTGCGCTCCGACATTTTCATTTACTGCTGCCTCCTTCTTGCCTCCCCCTGCATCACACAGTCTCACTTTCCCTTTCCTTACCTGTGCCACCGCTCCTCACTGCACAGCCGCTCGTCACTGCACCGCCCTCCTCCTTCGTCGTCATCACGCACGTCGCGTCGCGGCCAGCGCTAGGTCCTGGCCGGCGCTACTTTCAGGGGACTATTTTGTTTACAGACTTAATTTTTTTAATTTACTTTTTTTTATTTATATAGCCTATGTCCATCTACACACCTTGACATTTTCATAGATGTATCGGGTGTGTAGATTGGCGCTGTGGTTCCCGAGTTTACCTGGCCAAAAGGTGCAAGTTCTCTCTTTATAATAGTAGTATAGATAGGGTCTCAGTAGAAG